>NW_024962288.1:739449-758169 GCF_019238085.1 Lagopus leucura
AAGAGAAGAGAAGAGAAGAGAAGAGAAGAGAAGAGAAGAGAAGAGAAGAGAAGAGAAGAGAAGAGAAGAGAAGAGAAGAGAAGAGAAGAGAAGATGAAAAATGAGATGGCAAAAAATTGTAAAATACACAGAAGTTCTCACTGAAATTATCTGTGTCACTGGGGACTTCGGACTACAGGGAAGTTCATTCCAGGGCGCTCTGCACAGTGTGAGAGCTATTGCTAACAGCAGCTTCACAACCACTGGAGTTTATCCATTGCCATCTGTCTTTATTTTGCACATCGTACTCGGAGAGATGCCACAAATCAAGCTGACCCGGTGCGTCATTCATTCTGCTCCTCCCGCAGCCCGCGGGCTGTGTGGCTGGCAGCGCCCAGCGAGCCGCACAGCCGGGAACAGGGCTTCCTGAGCGGGATGGAGCCTTGCTGTTGGCTCCACGTCAGCTCCGCGGCTATAAAGGTTACAGCGGATTGAGAATAGGAGCCCTGGTGAGTCAAGATGTTTAGACAGAATAGCTGGCTTGTGACTTTTTCTGATTTTTTTTCTTTTTTTTCTTTTTTTTTTTTTTTTTTCCTGTGGTCTGGCAATGCTTTCCCAACTGTGAACTTCAGAACTTCAGCTGCAGGTGTGCTGTCACACCTCCTATGAGCAGCTGGCAATGAGCCTTCCATCAGTTTGGCTGAAAAAAAATCTATTTCAAATGAGGGATCTCTGATGGCTGAAGGAATGTGGCATACATTTTTGCCTTTGAAAAATCACTTTTGTACATGAAGTTGCCAGCGTAAATCCTCTTAGTCAGCACTTCTCCTGCTAAACATTAACTTTACTCTTCGAGAGCATTGCTTTTCTTAAGATAACAAAATCAAAATGTTAAAAAATAGAAAGAAAAGCAGAAAAAGATGGGGTGGAGATTGTACCTAGAACAAGCAGATACAGTAGTAAAGAAATGGAATGCAGTCTGCTTTGAACTGTTTGCTTGACAGAAGTTTGCAGATTTAAGGCAAATGATTTTGGGGGTTTTCCTGCAGCCGCATTTCAGTGGTTTTATTAGGTTTATTCTATTATAATTTCAGTGTACCTTTCCAATCTAGCAAAGGTCACAAAGGTTCTGGTTGTCAGAGTCAGGAGGACTGACTGATGGGGTTGAGCTTGAACCTCACCTGGGAAATGCTGAGGAAGATGTTATTGATGATGAAACCTTAGCTTTGAAGCCAGCTGATGTGCACATATCTACACAGGCAGCAGCTATCCAGTCTCTTAAGTAATCTCTGTTCACTAGCAGGGGTTTGTCTTTTCTCTCAAGCATTAGTTTTGTGAAACATAACTTGGGGAACAAACCCAATTGCTACATGCCAGCCCTTCTCTCCATCGAAAATGACAAAAAGACCTCCCAAAACTTGGAGGAATTCTTGTTCTGCTTCCTGGTTTCCTCTCCTGTGGGCAGTGGGGTGGGGAAAAAGTGCTTTTTCTTGTGTTGAAAACAGCACATAAAGAACGATCTGCAGCCAGGTCCCAACAGGGAAGAGAGAACATGATGTTGCTCTCCTGGCTACAGCAAAATGGCAAAATTGCAAATTCCAGGGCGAAAGCTGGGGGTGCCAGGCCAGACTGGGGAAAAGGCCAACCTGCAAACAATCCACAACCGCAGCCTGCGAGCACCCAGGGCCCCCAGCTGCACAGAATGTTCTGCTGGTGGGGAAGAGGCAGAGCGCAGCGGGGCAGCTCCAGATTGAGCCATGTGGCCACCTGCACAGCTCCAGGTGAGGAGAAGTGCATGCCCCCCTTGGTGCCTGTCTTAATACATAGGAAATTAAGACATAAAGCAATTGTTTTTAGCAAAGCTGGAAATGTGAGCGGCTTAATAAATATCCCTCTTTCTTCCCTCCCAGATGTCTACTAAGCTTTTTAAAATGGTTTCCTGAGTAGCCTGGATAATAATTAAGGAATTCAGCATTATCACAAAGCTGACAATTGCTGGCTTGAGTTCCATTTTTTTCTTTTTTTTCTTGAGTCTTCTCACCTTCTTTCGTCCTGAGAGATCTGAGTGCAGGCAGTGACTGGGATTGCTGAGTGAAGAGGGGCAGAGAGACTTCTTGCTCTGTCTGAATCACCCCTGCTGTCCCCGGTTTGCAAATATTCTGCCTTCATTATTGTTTCTAATTAGGCATCACAAACTGAAGCCTCTCAGACTAAGAACCTAGGAGAGTTTGTTGCCTACACGGGAACAAAAATATCCCTTCTGTCTTTGCAGTTGATGTTGCTCCCATTGAACAATGTTCAAGGCAGATGAGCAGCAGCCACCCTCCGGAGAAGAGGATCCCATGCTGACCTTCATCTCTTCCTTTGTATCCTGTGGCTCTTTTTCCCCTTACTCTTAAATTTTACATTAGTAGCAAAAAAAAGCACTTCTAAACCAAGCTTCCAAATATTTGATTTACAAGAAGCGAAAGCCTCAGCAAACTTCCTGAAGATGGGAGGAGCACTGATTGGTTGATATGTGCAGACACATGCATTGACACAAAGCAGAGAGAAAAATAAAAAGTACAGAATGGCTGAGCCACATCTTCTGCTCTTACTGAAGACTATGTTCAGACGGAGGAGAGCATTACAGAATGGAGTAATTCTTCCCCAAAGTCAGTTGTCGGCCTGGATTAGTCAGCACTGAAGTCAAAAAGCTCCTAAATGTTCTTAGACAGGGAATAATACAGCAGTACCAGCCAAAGAGCCTCCAGTTTGGTCTGCTGCCATTCGAACATTATGAAAATAGAGCCAGCTCAAAATAATATTTCTAGCCCAGATTTAATTGTGCTGATTTGAAAACCACACAGGTCCCTCCTGGCTCTGCTGTCCCTGTGTCCTGCAGCTGTGTGGCACCAAGCAGGACCACACTGACCAACTTTCCTCTGGTTCTTGCACACAGAGGCTTTGCTGCAGGGGCCGTCCAGTTGCCTGCCCACAGGACACACTGCAGCACCCACGTTTGTACAGCCAGGACAAGCACAGATTGGGAAATCAAGAGTCAGAAAAAAAATGAAGAAAATCTGTAGGCCAGAGGAATGTTTTCCTTCTGAAAACTTGCCTTTCCCTAGCTGAACAGCAGGGACCTTTTCCACCTGGATCAGTAAGGCAAGAAACCTTGCAGAGGAGTTCCTAAAGGTTTTCTCTCCCTGCCTATGGGTGCAGCACCCTGGGGACACCACCTGGCCCTCTGTGGCACTAACCGTGAGCTCTGGAAAGGTCTGCTCCTGAATCTCAGGGAAGCTGAGTGCTCGAGTTAACACCTCAAATTTATTGAAGTCTTGCACAAATATGTATGGGGCCATTTACTCCCCCAGTGGCGGGCAGAGAGACAGCAAGCCTGCTAATTTATGGTATGGCATTTATTGATAGAAATGCATAATTGTTTTACCTTTATAGGGAAAATTATGGGTGCTGTGGCATGGGGAAGGGATGCCCACACTGGGAGCTTGGTGAGAGAGGGGAGGAGAGAGGGGTCCTGCAGTCCTATGTTCTGCACTGTCCCTTCCCAGCAAGCAGTGCTGGACTGGGGAGCAGGGGCTGGGTTTGCCCTCTATATCCAGAAATGCAAATCCCATTAGATCTGTGCCAGAACAGTGCCAGCCCAGTGTCAAGATATGGGTAGAATGGAGCCAGGGTGACCAAAATCCACATCTCCCTGATGTTGGCATGGCCCAGCCAAAGCGCTGCCTTCTTGCATGTGTCCAACCACAGACAGAAAACAGTCACTGAAATGATGTGCCATAATTCTATTACACAAATGCAATAAAGTGAAAGTGTCCTTACAGTGCCCCGGTTGAGGTGGATTCTTAACCAGCGTTGTTGCTGGCATGTAAAAAATAAAATAAAAAAGCACAAGCATTAATTTGAAGCTGAAATAATATTACAGTAACTCTGCGTAGAGCAAGAGTTTCAATTTTAATTTGAGTTCGTTATCTTTTCCCTTATTAAGAAAAGGTAAATCTGTTTTGCATTTTCATTATTTCATTAGCTCAAGGAACCTCATCAGTAACCATGAAATCTGCCAGCATCAATAGTGCAATTTTCATATGTGAGAAGGACTAATTTGTTTAACCACCTATTCAACAGAGGCTGGAGCTAACAATTAAAGAGAGCAGCACGGCTCAAAAAGAAGTTACAATTGATTGTGTTTCAGTGGAAATGAAGTTTGGAATGCGCTAATTGGATTTCACATCCACATCGGAGCCGCAGTGAGCTGATGTGAGACGTGGGGCACCTCCCGAAAGAAGACTCTTCTTAGGAAATGTACAAAAATGGTTTAATGCAATATCTACAATACAATTAAAGCAACATGCTAATGACACTCTCGCTTCTCAGAAGTGACTGCTGACATCTTCTGCTAAGATTTACTCCAAGGTGGAAAACTGAAGTACTCTGCAGGAGGAGATGTTGTGTGCCCTGAAAGAGCTTATGAAGAGATTTTCTTCACAGTGAGTGACTTAGAGCACTCGTGATTTTGGTACCTTTTTGGCCCTGATGTCCTATTCCAACAACATGGGTTAGGCCTTCTCCATCCCTGCCCTGTCCCCAGCAGGTGTGAGCCGTCACGGGCTGGCAGCTCTCCTCCTCCACAAGCTGTCATCCGCTCGCTTTTTTAGGCTTTTACAAAATATCTCTCATTATATTCTCTTCAACGTGTAATTATGGTCAGAAAAATGATACAGCACAGCCAGCTCCTGGGCCTGCAGGTGATCAGTGAGCTGGGGGTTGGCCAGAGGTGATCTATTTGGGCTGTTATGCTGCGCTTCTCAGGGGATTGGCAGAGCTTCAGCACCAAACTCTTTGTTACCCTTTGCACTATGTAGTGGCATAAAGATGTCCTTACTACAAAACAGCAGAACCTACTGCATAACACAGGCAGTCAACCATCAGATACCAGCATCTAGCTCATGCAGCACACAGCTCGGTGCAGTAATTTATCCTTGGCTGCAATTTCCACTCTATGGCTGCGTTTTGCTGCTCCCCTCAACCTTGTGAGCAGCACTGTCCTGTGGCCACAGGTCTCTCCTTGTCCCAGCCGTGTCACTTAACAGCTCCCAGATAGATGCTGAGAAGTGGCTCATCCCAAGGCTCTCTTTTGTCTCTTCACTTTCTCCAAAATGCTGAATTAATCTTAATGCACACATACACCATGACTCATCCCAACAGCCTGTTAGCAAACTTGGTCCTTAATTCATGGGGCTGCTGCCGATTGCAGAATGGATAACCCCTGGGAGAGGCTCTGAGCTTGTAGGCTGGGGGGTAAAGTCCAGTCTCCCTGCAGCTGTGGGGAAGACACTGAGGGTACATTGATTACCCTCGTCTTGGATCCATGCCTCCATTTATGCAAACGGAAACCTGGTTTAAAAGATTCCCATCATTCCTCAGAGCCTTTTCCCTATCCTCATCCTTCACGTTCCTCTCCACTGCAGTGTGCATCATGCAGCTCTTCCTTGGCCCGTGCTATTTGTCAAGAGTGATGTGGTTCGTGTTAAAATGAAACTGAGCAGTTCACTGTGAAATTTTGGGACCTTTTTGGAAGAAGGCTCTGCTTTATGTGCAGCACTGGTGTGACAGCAGGCCACGTCCAACCTGCTCTGCACGTGTCCACAGAGCAAAGGAAAAGTCTTTCAGTTGCCTTCTCAACCCTATCCTGTCCTGCTCTAGTTTAGCTTCACCTGGAAAACTTAAAGTGATGTGAAAGCAGATGATGAGGTTGTTTCTTTCACTGCTTTATGCTAATAAAAAGCCATGAGTAGCTGCCTTTGGAGTGAAGATACTGTTGGGCTCATTGGACTGCACAGGGAATCTATAATCCATGGGCACGAATCCTGTGTGTGTTAACTCTTTTTTGTAGGCAGAGGACTCTGAGACCAAGGCATGGAGGTGTTTGTAGCTAATAGCTGTATGTGAAGCATAGAAACCCATCTGCTACCCAGAGGACCACCCACAGATCATTGTTTTGGACATTTAAACTGCAATTTTCTTTTATAGATGTCCTACGGTACAGCCTCCACCAGGATTCTGGTCTCTGGCACATACATACGTATTGAGCACACTGACAGAAACCTAATGACTTACATGGCTCAGCTATTAAGAAAATATTTCAGAAGTTTTTAAAGGAGAAGTCCTGAATTGCTGGTGGAAACCTCCTTGGATCTCCTCTTCCAGGAATGCATTATTTATTGTGCTGGTACCACAAGGGGGAGGGAGGGCACACGCCCTGAGGAGGAGCCTGAGCTCCCCGTTGTGCTCGCTGCCCTGCAAAGCATGAGGGCCTGGTTCTGATCTTATTCGTGTCCATGTAAATCACAGTCAGTATGGGCTGTGGACATGTGTCCTCTTCTTGTTTAAGCAGCGCCAGTGCTAAAGGACACAAGTCTTGTCTGGGCAGGTTGTGGCCTTCACTGGCGTCCTCCAGAGATGAAGTGTTGGCAGCACACTGCCCAGTCACACGTTCTGTTCATGTGGGTTGGATCATCCACAGGCAGGTTCATGCCCAGAGTTTGGACCTCAATGGCTCTGTGCTGGCAGTCGGAACATGGGGCCATGCACGAGTTGGTGCTGCTCTTACCAACCACCCTCTGGGGACCAGAAGCCAAGCTCCAGCCTCACAAGCACTTTGAGGCTATGAACTGTCTGCTTTCTTCTCCTCACTGCTTTCTGGCTGCCTGGGTTATAAATCCAGTGCAGGAATAATGGCAATCAGACTGCAAGGTATTTCAGTTGAGGGATCAGCTCACTTCTCCTGTCTTGCTGACCCAAGGACAGAGTGTCAGCAGGAGAGACAAACACTCGTAGTGCAGTTTATGGGGTGGATGTGAATTTGTAGGAAATCTTGACATCCTTCCACCATATGCATTCATTGGCATCGTGCAGATGTTGGGATTGGAAAGGTGACTGCCTAATGCCCATCATCACATGGCATGCTTTTCCAGTTGCCTAACTCAGCAGAAAGCTGAGGATCTAGTGTCTGTGACACTACAGAGTCGCGGAGACTAAAGAGCATTTGACTTTGTTGTTTTTTTTCTCATGGCATTTTGTTTTTAAAATGTCACTGCTAACTCGGGGGCCCTGTTTCGTCACTACATTATTTCTTTTCTCTGCCAGTGTCACCTCGTTGGTTTCTGGATGTCAGGCCAGAGGGTTCAGTGCAGCATGGAAACTCTGAGGTTGGCTTTGAAATGAAATCTGGGATTCAGCTCATTTGTCGTCTTGGGGAGTTTCCAGGCTGTGGTCACTCTGTGTGTGTTCGCGTATGCAGGGAATGAAAATTCTGCCAGTTGGAGGTTTCTTCCTGGACCAGTGACAAATATCACTGCCGAGCCAAGGCCCCGTGGCTCATCTCATGTCAGGTGCCTTCAGCTTTAGCCAGGCCAGATGTGGGTTTGTTAGGAAAAATGACTGCTTGCATTGATATTACTTCCAAAATTCTGTTTTTCTCCTCAATGTTTTGTGAAAAAGAATCATTTCTGGCACCTCCTGCAGAAAACACAAAAATAAGGAGAATGGGTTTGAAATTATGGCTTTGGTTCTGATTTTGGTTGTTTTTGTCTCCTTTCTTTCCTGCTATCTTTCTCCTCTTCTTTCCTCTATCTTGTGCACCGAAGAAGTGGGGGGAGGCAGAGGAAAGGGCTGAGTACTTGCTGCACAAAGTAAAAATGGTACATTTTAACTTTGAAATAACCTGACTTTTTGTTAAAAAAATAAAAAATATTAGGAAAATGGCTTTCTCAGAAAGAAAAATTGAGAAAATTTCCCTACTGCTTAGCTGGAAATAAATGCTTGGAATACTGAACTTGCAGCATCATCAGGGTATGTTGCTCTGCTCTTTCCAAATTGCCATCAGTGCTGTGTGAAGAACCACACACCTGGGATGAGGAGGTCCCTCCTGTGGGGCTGCCTGGGTGGGAGGGCACGTTTGGCTTCCACCAACTGAAGGGACAGGGACATGCTCTGCCTGCGGACTGCACTGTGCTTCCACTGCAAATGCTGAGTAGTCTGGTTAACCCCAATGGGGCCGTGATGCGGTCTGAATATCTTATGGCTCGGTACTAGGGACACTGGGATACTGGTAGCTCCCAGGAAAGGACCAGTAAAGAGGATAGGAAAATAACCTTCTTACTTTCAAACACATTTCTGAGCATGAACCACATGTGTGCCATATGTCTGTGCACTGCGCGAGTGCACGTTTGTGTGTAACCCCTGTGCTTGAATTCAGTCAGCATTAGTGAGCACTTGTGTACAGGGTGTGAATGTGCGGCGTTGCACACGTGGGGCTGTGCTGCAGCTGGGGGCTTGGGCTGGGTGCTTGAAGCCCTTGGTGTGAGTTCATGGCTTTGTGGCTGCGGAGAATAGATGGGAGTAAATGGATGGATGGCAGTGTGTGGATGGGAGGGGGGCAAAGCCTCGTTTTGGCTTCATCTTCCAAGTTTCATTGGGAAGTTATTCTTTATAACATGCAAAGAAGGAAAAGAGGCAGCAGCTAATCCACGTATCCCTGCAGTTCTTTTACCTGTTGTGCAAGAATTATCTTGCTGGGAAAGTTTCCACCCCCAGTAGGTGAAGCATGTGCTGCTGTCTGAAGTTCACTAAGCTGAAGATGAAAGATAAAGGCTCTGAATTCAATTCAGAGTGTCGATATGTAACTTCGTAACAAATGAAACATTTTTCAATTAGTGGTAATATGAAACAAAAGAGTGGGAAATAGAAATGGCAACCTTTTTAGGTGACCTGAAGGCCATTTCCAAGAGGCACTGTGCATTAACAAAACAGTGAACATTTTTACATCACTATTTTCCCCTGTGCCCATAATAGCATAAAATAAAAAGATTTTAGATAAGATTTCATTCAGTGAATCAATTGTGAAACCACACAGAGCCTTAGTGGGCATTCAGTCCTCAATCTAATGGAAATTTTTACGAGGATGTCGATGCTAAGTTGATTCCTATAGCGGAAAGCACATACAAAGGATCCGATTACAGCTGGAAACCTTTTGCTTTCTAAGAGACATTATTAACCCCTCAAGCACTGAATATGCAAAGGGTTAGTGAAAAGTTTGCTGATGAACTGGATGCTGGCTTATATTTCATCACTTCCCCCCTGCCCCTGTAAGCTCATTTTTCCTCTTTCCTTCTGTGAATAGAAAATAATACCTGACTCTTGTGATAATTAACAGCCATAGCGAAGCATGCAGCAAGCATATTGGATCCTAGAGGGAAGCCAGAAGTTCAACTAACTGTAGGGAGTGTCTATCTATATGTTTGTAATCTTAAAAAGGTATAGTGAAAATGGTCAGCAAAGATAAAGTATTTGTTAGGTCTTATTCCAGGGAGTCCTCAATGTCTGGGGAATTTGTAAGGTAGAAATAGAACCAGAAGCACAAAAATTCAGGGAGAGAAGGAAGGGTCATAGCATCACCTCCTGGAACATGTGCCAACGCACCACTGAGCACACTGGGTTCCTGAGGTCCGGCCTCGAGGCCACATTCCAGGGTGGTTACTGCCAGGTCAGGGGTGTCCCCTGGTTACAGCTCTCCCCTCTGTTGTGTGAGCAGCAGAAAACTTCACTGTGGGTTTTAAAGCAACATGCTAGGAGCCTGGATGTGCAGGTTTAGAGTTCTACTGTTACAAGCCCATAGGCAGCTTTTCCTATTTTATATTAAAATGTTCATTAGTTCTTTGACAGTACAGAAGCAGTCTGCCTGCTGAAGTCTCAGATGTGTGCCTCCTGTGAGTGACAAGCACAGCTCAGGAGCTGATCTCCAGCAAAGGGCTCACAAGAGAGATGACTGCGAGGTGTTCGTCCTAGGTCTGCACACACCATGTTCGTAGATATGAGCCACTGTCCCTAAACGTGTGTCTTACCCAGAAATGAAAAAGTAAAAATGTGTTCTGGTTCTATGAGCAAACTCAGGGCTATTCCCACCAGTGGTCACGTCTAACTTGATGTCGTAGCAGTGTATCTGATTCATGCATTCTCCCTTCATGGCAGGGAGTGACCATGGCAGAAGTGTTTATGAACTTATCTCCTAACTGAGACCCAAGAGAAGGAAGACCAGCCACAGCTTCAGATCTGCATCTGGATTTCAAATGCTCCAAAGTTCAGGGAACATTTATTTTCTGAAAGAGTGGTGATGCAGTGGCACAGCTGCCCAGGGAGGTGGTGGGATCACCATCCCTGGAGGTGTTCAAGAACCACGTGGATGTGGCACTTGGGAACATGGTTGGTGGGTATGGTGGGATGGATTGAGTTTGGACTTGGTGATCCTAGAGGTTTTTTCCAACCTTAATGATTCTATGAAGAATTTCCTATGAACAATACATGCCTAGCCAAAACACAGCCCTATGGTAGGCTTTGTCCTCATCACCCGTGGTGCTGGAGAGGATGGAGGCTGGCATGTGATCTCATTTTCTTCCACGGGGAGTTGCTGATCTCTTATTTCCCACCCCTGCATTTCTTTGCTTTGTCTGAGTCGTGCGTTTTGGGTCCACTTACGCTTCTGTCACTGAAATGTAAAACAATCTTCAGTGTAGCATGTACCTATGAACCTCATTTTTCTGTTCAAAATGGCTTGCTGAGATTTTATGTCAAGCCACTCTTCCAGCTTAATTTGGGCCAGCTTACAAGGCCCAGCGTTGCTGTTTTAAGCTTTAACAGTGCTGTCCTTACTTGGGAGCACCAGCAGCATCAAAGTCTCTGTCAGCACTCAATAAATAAGATAGCGCACAGGCTGTAACTTTTAATGGTAAATACTGCCCGTATCCTGTGATATGCTTTCTGGGGGGAGCAATGAAGCATATTGCCATTGTATCCAAGGTGTGACTATCCTGCAACTAAGAGCTGCTATATTTAGGAGGCAACAACTGCAGCAGCCATGGGGAGTGCTGAGGTGGCTGTAACTGATACCCCAAAATGGAGGTCAGTAATTTGACCTTTCTGCTTGGCAGCCAAACAGCTGAGCCTTGTTGTTGTCTTCTTAGACTAATGGCAAGAGCAGAAGAGGTGATGCTTGCTTAGAAGTGTGCTAATCAAATTGCTATAAATTACTTGTTTTAAGGAAGTATTGATAACAAAAATGCTGTGTTCCTCACGTGCAAGACAGACCTCAGTGTTTCTGCTGAGGGGTCATGCATGGCTGTTACTTTCTTCATGTTTTTACTGTGGGGAAATGCTAAAAATGGAGATTTCCAAGTAAATATTGTCTTTCAGATATTCTTTGAATATGCTCGGTAACACCATGAAACAATCTACTTGAATTGAAATGTGTTTTATGAAGTCAAATGGCTTTGATTTTTCTGCCCAGTTTTAGATTGAGACACATTTGTTAGAATTTAGATTTTTCAAGTGAAACATCAAAAGTAGTTCTGGTAATAATCATAATAAATAACAGGAAAATATCTTTTTGACATTGCCCAGTCCCAAAACTTCTTCAAGTGACTGGAAGGGTGTTGGGATCACAACAGACATAAGAAGCAGTTAAACATCCCTAGCAAGCTCCTAATGAAGATGGTCTGCAGCTGTGCACCCTGGGGCTGCAGCTTATGGTAGCAAAGGCAAAATGGGAGAGCAGCTTGCTCGTTGTTTAGGTGGCCTGGTCACTCCTTTGGTGTTCTTGAAAGAGGTGGTGGGGATATTTCTCAATATTTTGCTTTTATATGCATCTGAATGAATACACTGCTGAAGTTTCCATCACTTAATTTCAGTAGGGTCCTAGATATGATTTTGAGAACAAGAGAATCTCATACTTAGCTTTTCTACCCTGCACCATCCTCAGCCTTGAACATGATTCTCGTGCATGGACACGAGTAAGCAGAAATCACTGCTTATCCAAACAGCAAAACCCAGGGGTGACAGGTGTGCAAGGATCACACATGCGATTTCAGAAGAAATATCTGCTCTGCTTCCATCACATGTTTGGAACATAGACTTTTCACATTGCTGGATTTCTTGTTGGACTTGTCCGTCCTGTGCTTTGAACAAACTTTGGCTCTAATGTTGAACAGTGCACCTTGTGCTGCAGCTTCACTGTCATTAATTGTTCTGCATCAGCGTTGCTTTGTTGAGCTGCCAAGGTATGTAGAATATAACACACTGAGCTTGTTTTCTTTTCCTACTCTCCTGGCCCTGAGCCAAAGAAATGCCTTCACCTCATCACCTGCAGCTCTCCTTTCCAATATCTCTCATTTTAAATTAACCCTCACATTTTCTCTCTCAGTCATGGCAGGAATTTTACAGCTCTAGCACTTCAGAGAGATGGTCTGTCAGTGCTGGGCAAGGACTTGTCCCTCCAGATGTCAGTGGTCTCTTAGCTTCCTTTCTTTTGCATGTGCATTGATGAAAAGCTGATTCCCAATGGGTTTTACAGGGACAAATATTGGGCTAGGAGAAACTACACAGAATAGCAGCCCAAGTGATGTCTAGGTGCAGGGGTGAGGAGGGTCATGCATCCGCTATACAATTACAACATGTCTTCAGCATGATCTGACAAACACTATTTAAAGAGAACTGCATTAACGGGTGGAACCTATCCCATCCATTTAGGGCCAACACTCTGCCATGGGACAGCTGAGCAAAGCTCACAAGGACTCCCTTCTCTTGTCAGACTCAGGTTGCATAGAGGTGGTATCAGAGATACACAGACCAAAAGTGAGACAACCCACAACTTGTGGATGGTAGACGCAATCAAGGATTTAATCTCAGCAGCAGCACGTTCTGTTGGTGCCTGGATTCCTATCCCATAGAGTGGATCAGATGCTAAGAGCAGGGCTTCAGCAGGGATATTGCTAGCACAGAGCATGCTCTGCCCCATCCTTGGGATATTTCCATCTGGTTCCAGGATTGTTGTGAGCATGGGGTGGGCACAAATGGAGCCAGAGCTCAATGTATCTCCTGTATATACACACTAGCACTTCATCTTCCTACTTGATAATCCTGGCAAAAGTCTTGCAGTGAATGGAGAGCGCACTACTAGCATCTATGCTGAGTTAGAATTTTAATGCAGGCATCCAGAGCTGGCTGGATTGAACGTGGGTTTGGAAAGTTTTTCTGTACCATGCTGGGCAGATACATGTTTGGATTCTCTTCTTGTTTATGTATTTTTCTTGGCCCCTGCAATCGCGTCTGCATTGTGATTAAAAAGTATTTAATTAACATACAAAAATAAAATTAAAAAGTGTAATAGTTATTGTAAAAATAAAACTGTACCAAACCACTCAGGCAAACAGCGCCCTGGGGAGTTGGTAAGCTTGGAAAAGCTGGAAAAATACAACTACAACTGTAACAAGTTCTCCTGAGAGGGGTACAACGGGCTAGAAAAATACAAGCCACCATCTACTGCAGCCAACAGCCACAGCGAGGGCACAGCGGCAGGGAAAATGAACCACACACCCAGTGCTAAAGCAAGAGAAGTGCCTTCCCCCTGCATGCCACCAAGCCTACGAGCACAACCAGCCAGCAAAGCCAACTGGGGTCATGATGACAGGGGATGTGGCCTTTCTGCTCTTTTTCTTGCTCACCCAAGTGCCAGAAGAGCATAGTGGGCCCAGGATGCAGACCACAGTTCCTGCAGTCCAGTAGCTCTTCACTGCATTCTTGTATTCTTTAGCTTTCTTTTTTTTATTTTTTTATTTTTTTATTTTTTAACATAAATAGTAGAAGTTCTTCCTTTTCTGTCCTGGCAGAAGGTGGGATTAAAATGCTTTGAACAGAATTAGTAAGTGAGTATGAGGAACAGAGAAGGGCTTAGAGCAGGAAGCCCAGGTCAGGGAGATGGGCTTTGCAATTAGTCCTGCATGCTGTGGGGCCAGGCCCTGTCATTATCTCTCAAAGACCACGGTCTTATCTTGAGCTCTTTGAAAGCCCATCCCAGGAGGAGCTGGGCCATGAGGTGGGGGCTGCGCATGGCTCAGGGACCCCTTCTGAGGGCAGAAAAATCATAGAATCCCTGAGGTTGGAAAAGATCTTTAAGATCATCTAGCCCAACTGTCCCCCTACTCCCCATACTGCCCACTGACCTTGTGCCTAAGTGCCACATCACAGAACTCTGCTGTGCCCAGAAATGCTGCTGTCGTGTGATGTCTTCTGGCCCTTCGTGGTGCCTCCAGGTTCACTCATGCACCAGCATATCTTTCTCAATGGAGTGATTTAAACCTCTCTAAGTCCTGAATACATAAACTCTTCTAAATTGCTATAGTCACATTTTTACTCCCCTTAAAAAGCAAGTGTAAATTCCTCGTGGCCAGCCACTTTTTATGGATCCCTTCAGTGCTTTTCTGAGTTGCAAGGTCCTTGGGCCCCAGCCATGAATATCAGGTTTGCAGCAACTGAATTATTTTCATGATTAAAGATAGTAAAGGGTTTACAGGCTCTTTTTCATAGAATTCTCTCTTGGTTGCAGTTGTTTTGAGCTCTGTTGTATTTCACAGAAAATGAGATGGGAGTTCATGCCAAAGCTAAAGGTTCATTTCGAAACCACAGTAGAATTGTGAATATTATGATATAAATTAGGCTTTGTTTTCTGCTGGTAGCTCTGGTAGCGGAGTGCCTCTCCCACACCTGGGAGCAGACTGTAACATGAACAATTTGTCTTCCAGAAGAACTAAATTTAATGCGTCTTTTCTCTTCAAAAAGAGACAGCACTTATCCATGCCCACTCATCCCCACCATGTGCACTGGAGATTGTTATATGCCGAGTACAGAACAAATCAGAATGGATGAATCAGTTGTTGTGACAAACTCTTGGTGGTTAATGTTGTCCCTGACAGTATTTATCCCTGCAGTGCTGGGTGTTTGCTGGTTCTGTTCCAGACTGGAAGCTGGTCTAACAGACGCTCGAGAGGAAATAGCCAAAGTCCTGTCGTCCTGTGGGGTTTCCCCCTTGGCATCGCTCTTATGGGCACTGAGCTAGTTATGGAAGCCCTGGAAAATCATCCTCCAGACGGAGCTGCATCCTCTCCAGACAGGTGCTATATTTGGCCTTCCTACTCCATGCTACTAGAAAGCAGAGATTTATGAGCCAACTCAGTGATATATGGCGTTTGGTTCTGGTCCTGATGGCATGCGGGATCCTGGACCTTAGATTGTTTCTGATCCTTTGGCCTAGCAATGCTGCGCTGGCATGGCTCCAGGGCAGAATTTAGCAAGTTCTGCAGCTCAGGTCAGTAGAACTTTTTAACTACTGACAAATGTGATCTTCCTCTGCTCCTTACCCTTGAGCTGTCTCCATTTATTTTCCTGTCGCTGAAATCCATCATTACTCCTGGTTCAAGCTGTCCACAAACCTTGCTAAATTTCTGCAACCATTTCTTTTCTTCAGGCTGAAACTTTGGTCTGGCCTTATAATTATAGCATTATTAATGTATTTTTATCATTGTTAATTATTTTTACATGCTGAAATTGATTCAATATGCCTGGAGCTGCCATGCTAGAACATGCCTTGATTCTCTTCCAAGCTGGAGACCTTGCACACCGAACGTGGAGAGTTCCAATGGCTTTAAATCATTCCAAACCTCACCAAGTGATTTAAGTTATTGGAGTGCATTCAAGTTTTTATAAGCCCTCTAATGTGAACCCTGCTTGGATTCTGGGTATGTACAGTGCAGCGGGATCTAAAATGATTTGAGTGCCTGACATATTTTCTAAGCCCTGTATGGCTGGGGAATAATCAAGCTAGTTGGGCAGTGCACTGTGCAGGGACCTCGTATGATGGTAACTCACATTTTAAAGATGCTTCTAATTCTTTCAAATTCAAACATTCCTACTTCATTTAAGGGACTTTGATTAGAGCACACTGTGTGGCTTGGAGGATCAGCAGTACAATGCATTTCACCCCTGGGCTGATGAATTGACTCCTGCTGAATGTGGACATCAAGGCAAGCCATCATCAGCAAGGCTGTGGTCACAGGCCAGCAGTTGTGCCAGGAGCCAGGGTGCTGAGCAGTGGGCTGAACCCCCTCGAATCTCCAGATGAGGTCTTAAGCCTAAATCAGATGGTGTCAATCTTGCTCTTCCTGCAATATCATAGAATTGTTAAGATTGGAAAAGACCTCTAAGATCCCCATGTCCAAACCCAGCCCAGCTCACCATGCCCTCTAGCCATGTCTTTCCTTGCTACATCTCCTCGGTTCTTGAACACTCCAGGGACAGTGACTCCACCACCTCTCTGGGCAGCTGTGCCTGACCACTCTCTGAGAGAAGAAAATTTTCCTAACGTTCAACCTGAACCTCTCCTGATGCAGCTTTAAGCCATCACCTCTTGTCCTTTCACCGCTATGTGGGAGAAGAAACTGACCTCCACCTTGCCACAACCTCTCTTCAGGTCATTGTAGCAAACAATAAGGTCTCCCCTGAGTCTCCTCTTCTCCATGCTGAACCTTCCCTATTCCCTCAGCCACTCCTCATAACACCCACAGGGGTTGTGTTTCAGACCCCTCACAGCTATGTTGCCCTTCTCTGGACACACTCAAGGGCCTCAGCGTCTTTCTTGCAGTGAGGGGCCAAACGCACCACGTCCATGCATCAGACCAAGCAGCCTCTGGGGGATATTTTCTCAGCAGGAGAACTGCAGGGACAGCAGAGACCAACAACTGGGCATGCTGAACCTTCAGATTATTTTTATTTTAAAATTTCCTAGGTTAGAAAGAAGGTGTAAGAAAGTAGGAAGGAGGCCAACGTAAGTCTCTGAAAGTTCAGTAGACAAACTGAAAAGAATGCTGCTGGAGTAAAGGAATCACTGCAGAGTGGTTTGGGCTGCAGTACCAAGATGCTGACTGCAAGGCTGGGTAACAGCAGAACACAGAGCCCTGCAAAATATTCACTTGTTTCGGATTTTGTTTTTTGTGAACAACTGCAAAGCATCCCCACTATGATTCCTTCACCTTGCAATCAAATAGCAAGCTTCTTATACTCACAAAGGCAGCTGTTGAGCACATTGCTGTAGATTGGTTCTTGCCTTGATGAATTGTTTCATTTAGTTTGATATCATTAGGTGCACAGCATCTATATATGAACCTGTGCAGTAAAACATCTAAGGTTTGTACCCCTAAGACTAATTTCTGCTGCTCTTATGGCAGCCTTGAGACCTGTGAGTGCGGAGGACCTTAGAAAATTCAGATGCTTTCAGTTATGTGCCCATGCAAGGCTTTAATGATCTCATTTTATTTAAAAGGTAGTTTTTAATCCTAATGAACTCAAATCTGCCCCGATAAAATAAATGCAAACCCAAAATAACTTCGAATAAAACAAAAAATCTGAGCTTAGCCACCTATCAAGGAGGGCAGAATTTGGCCTGTTATCTTTCCCAAGTCCCATTTCAGCAGCAGGACACAATATTACCCGTCATCTTAACAGTGACAGTGCTAAACACTGACTGCTGTACATTCAAGGAACAGGTTCTTATATTTTAAACAACACGTAATTCTCCTTAAAACCTTCTTTTATTAAAAAGTTTTAAAAATAATATTAAATACATAAACAGCCATGTTAATTAGATTATATAGTTAATGTACATTGGAACTATGACTTATTGCAGAGTTACTGACCATGAAAGCACATTTTGATCATTCCAGTCTGTAATCCCCACTTAATCCATCCCCAGCCTGTCAATCAGTGCAATACAATCAGGATATTTATGATCGCATCAGACCAGAGATCTGGAAGAATTTAGCAACTTTGCAGAGCTGAATCCAGAAAAGAAGGAGGGGGAAAAAATGTTTCCACTGGCAAAATGAACCGTTGCCAGGAAAAACATTATTGTTGACTTGGCCCATGTAATTGAATTTTCTACTCAGAAGTAACTTACAAACCAGCAACTAGGAGAAATTATCAATACTGGGAACTCTCATAATAACAGAGCAGAGAGTTTTACCTGGCACAGCACTTTTTTATATCACGTTTTTCTTTTTTACTTTTCTCTCTTTTTTTAAATGTAGTGCTGTGGTTTTTTTCCCTTCTTAGCTTTTGCCATCATGAAATAATTCAAATCACTGGAGCAGAAGGAAAAAGCATCCCTTTCTCAGGCCCCCTGCCTCACTCCATCCACCACAGCCCCCGTTTCAGTCACTGAGCATCTCCCATCATGAGCTGTATCCCTGGGCACAGGGAAGATTTCTGGGTGTCACTGGGGTCTCCAGTTCCGTGCCCAGGATGGGGAAACCTTCAGGATCCATATTGCTTTTAAACAATTGATTCATGTCTCAATATTTCTGAAAGAGATTTGAAACGTAGCAGCAAAGATATACAGCAGTAGGGATAGCATAGTACAGGTCTGCAATAGAGGTTTAAGGATGGTCTCTTTTCAGGGGCTGGAATTGCTATCCTGAGGGTTATTTCATAGAACCATTACAAGAATTACAGGAAAAGATCTCTAAGATCACCAAACCCAACCCCGACCCACCCCACCATGCCCACTGCCCACGTCCCTCAGTGCCACATCCCCATGGTTCCTGAACATCTCCAGGGACAGTGAACCCACCACCCCCTGGGCAGCTGTGCCACTGCATCACCACGCTTTCGGAGAAGTTTGTCCTAATATTCAATCTGAACCTCCCCTGGCACAGCTTCAGGCCACCACCTCTCATCCTGTCACTTGCTACATGGGAGAAGAGACCAACATTTGGACACAACCCAGGGCATTGCCATTGCTTTGCTTTGAAAATCCTTCCTTCCTTCCTTCCTTCCTTCCTTCCTTCCTTCCTTCCTTCC
>NW_024962288.1:759552-764774 GCF_019238085.1 Lagopus leucura
TCCTTCCCTCCTTCCCTCCTTCCCTCCTGCCCTCCTTCCCTCCTTCCCTCCTTCCCTCCTTCCCTCCTTCCCTCCTTCCCTCCTTCCCTCCTTCCCTCCTTCCTTCCTTCCTTCCTTCCTTCCTTCCTTCCTTCCATGGAATCAAATGAAGAAGCAGAGAATTTTAGAAAGAAAGATTTAAGATAAGTGAGAAAGCAGCTGCCTAGGCACCTGCACTATTCAGTTTGCGGTGCAGGAAGATCAAAGGAGCTTTAGAAACAGTCTAGAAGTGTGCTCTCTCCATTAAAGAATAATGCTTGCATATCAGTCTATGATCCTGCCTCTCTCTGATGGGATGCAATAAATTATCTTTGTAATGGACATGTTATTCTCCTACATTCAAACAATGGAAGAAACAGAGACAGGAGGATGAGCTGTCCTCCTCCTCGTGCCTGTACGTGGGGTATGTCTTCTGTTTAGACATACAAATCTGGGATTTGGTTGCTCAGAACAGCCTACAGCAACTTGATTCTGCACTGAGTACTGTGAAGCAACAATGTTGTAAAGGCTTTTCTCTCCTCTCTGATGAGCGTACACTGTGATCAAGGTCAATTAGTGCATTTTTCCTCTAAGGCTGAATGAATATAAGCATGTTTCACACTTGTCATTTGGTCATGATTTGGTCTCTTGCCTGGATGGCAAACGGCTGGATTCCTAAAAATGTTTCTTCTGCACACACCGATGATGGGATCTGTGCTGAGCTTGGGCAGGCAATCCTCTGCTGAACTTTCCAAGTTCCCATTGGCTTTTTAACAAACTCCCCATCTTTATGCTCTGGGCCATTGGAGCCTGTGCTCAAAGAATGGGCTTGCTGGGCTCTTGATGTTGACTCTTCCAAGGCACGTTTCTCTCAGTTGCTACTTCATCGCCTGTCACTTAGAGCAATCTAAGGAGATTCTCAATACGAGAAATGGGCACAAATTTCTTAGGTTCTTTAACTGTTTAAGAAAAACACAAAATAGAAAACAGCAGGATAATCAATAATCCCTATGGTTCACCAGGATCCATGTGATAAAGAGATCCAGACAACACCCTTTCCCTGCTCTGATAGCGACAAAGCCCTTGAAATGGAGCACTGTCATGGGATGAGTCTTCAGCCTGTAAAAGAAATGCCTTAGCAGCTAGCAGCATGATGCCATCATCCTGCTGACAGTGCTCTGTGTCACTGATACTGTCTGACACAGCTTCTGTTCAGCCATGGTTTGTTTTCATTAAGCCATTATCCAAACTACCCCTTTCTAGGATGTCTTCCTCTATTTCTTTATAGGTGCTAGGGCACCTCTTTAACTGTATAAGTCAAAGCTGCATGGAGGGTCTTCAGTTTTAATCGAGCATTAAAAAGAAAAACATCAGTTGCCACCAGCTCTGGACCCTGTGCTGCCTGTAGTCCAACATGGCTGCTGCCTTTAGAACACAAAACATGTCAGTTGTAGTTTGTTTCTATCACAGTAATGTGGTTGTATATATGCCACTTTCCCAGGAATGTAAATGCTTCGTTAGTTCTGTCCCTGTCCTGAAAAATCTAATATGGCACAAATAAAGTGCGGTAAATGGCTTCATGGAAAGCAGATGTGAGTGGAAGCCTAGACTCCTACCAAGGCTTTAGGGGACTTCAAAGACTGAAAGAAAGAGCTGAACAAAATATTCAACTGTGCCAAATTTTCACTGTTCTTGATGAAAGAGCAAAAGTGAGGAGGGGAAAAAAAAAAGAATCTGGCTCCTTGTTTTAATTTTCTAGTAGCCTAAGGCAAGACTTTTTGAAGGAATAAATTACAAGCAAGCAGGGAGAGAGACTGAATGGAGCAACTGACTGCTAGCCCTGAACAAAGGGCATTCTTGGAAGGATCTGGCTTTAGAGAACCTCGAAGTTGTCAGCTCGGTTATCAGGAGGCAGTCCCCCTCCCTGCTGCTTTTGAGCAATGCCACATCTCCGTGTGAGCCGACTGCATGCAAATCCCATCCCTGCGCGGCGGTCCTGAATGCTTGGAAAGTGTCCTCTGCTGAAGTGTTTTGTAGGGCAGCCAAGGGGAGAATGCTTTGAAAGCTTGGCACCAGATGGGAACGCGACATAAATGATTGCAAGATTTAAAGTTTTTTTCCAGAGCAAGGCATTTGGGCTGGACTTGGAAATGGTGTAGAATATAAATGATGGCATTCAAAAGGCTAAAACATGCCAACTCTTAAGAAGGAGAAAAAAAGATAATTAATTCCTGTTGTTTTGGGTGTCATGTAGTATATAAGGATGAAAAAAACACACACAGAACAATCAGATTCTTTCTTTCTTAGATTCTGTGTGGGAGCAAAGGTTGTGGCTTAACAAAAGCTGGTAAGAAAATGGAGGGAAATATAATAGAAATGGAGCTACATTGCTTGTGTCCATTTTTTTGTGTTGCAGTCTTCAAAGCCTTGCTTCACCGCAGATCTCCTCTACCTCAATCCCTTCCAAACTGTCCCTGTAGGTTCCATCCAGGGTGAAGATATGACTGGCACAGCTTCACGGTAGGTTCTGTCTGAAAAATGAATCTGTTACAGAGGTTCCTCTGGTGTTCAGCACCCAACATCTGGAGGATGTGGCTCAGTGGGTACCAGTGGTCTCCTTGCCCCTGCGCAGGACCGGAGCTTGATGCCAATCAATGCCAGACCATCCTGGTATGGGCACAAAGTTCTCAGTGGTCCCTGCATGGGGAACCCCTTTACCATGGCTGCTCCTTAGGCACAGGGCTGCCTTTCACCTTCCAGACCCAGCATCCTACCTGAAAGAATCTGATCATTTCTTCTGTAGTCCCAAACACAGGGAAACCCTTGCTGGGAAGGAGATGCCAGGCAGTGCCAGACCTCAGTTCCCAAAATCACAACATTTCTGTACTACCTGTGATAAACAATGTCCTCCCCACTCCTGCTTCCTCATTCTTCCCTCTCCACCTCCTAAAGGCAGATAATTTTTCAGCGGTGTTAACCCCCTCTTAGTTGCACAATACAAAGCGTAATTCATGCAGATGCTTATTGTGACTGAATATGACAATGAGATAATGGTTTGCAGAAACCCTTCTGCAGATGGACACGCGGTTGTAAATTAGCTGCAGGACCTCAAGACAGATTTACCAAACACAATTGTGCTGCCGCGTCTGAAAATAATTATGTTTGCTTGAGTTTGGGCCAGGCTGCTTAAAGATCCCCCGCAGTGCAATGAGCTGTTGGTGACTTGACCTGTGCTTTTAGGTGCAATTCTGGATTTTTTCTAAACGTCAATGGCATTTTTCACGGTGGTTATGTAGCACGGTGAGGGAGGAACAGAAAAGAAAACAGGGCAGCAGAAATGAGCAGAGGTAAAGAAGAAGGAAAACCCAGTAGGTGCCAACAGCATCGCTGATTTCCCACTCGTTTCCCTGCAGTAGCCCAAATACCAGGCTGTATTTGTTCGCTGCTGAAGCCTTCGACCTCAGCCTGCCCTTCTCTCCCCCAGAGTTGACAGTAAGTGAAGAAATGCTGAATTCATTCATCTGCCCGAGATGCCTTTGAAGTCCACCACTAAAAGCTCTATTGTTTTATTAGCTGTTAATGCGGCACGGGGGAATTGCGCTGCGCACAGCGGAGCTGGGGTGCGGGGGGAGCCTTTCCTGGTAATTTGTCACTCTTCAGAAGTGTGACACGCTCTGCTCTGCAGGCACGCCGGGAAGCTGAGCACGGGGCTGAGGCTGGAGCTGCTCCGTGCAGAGCTCCACTGCAGCCAGTGGGATCTCTGGAGCTGAGGAACTGGTGCAGCTGAGGGCTCACCTCCATAGCCTCTGTTGGAGCCCGTGCTGGCCAAGGCTACTGGATTACTGGATCGTGGATTGTGGACAAGGCTGGTGCAGGCTGTGAGGTTGATTCTCAGTGGGGAAATGGGGGCAGAAATGGAAGAGGTGGCAGCTGGAGCCCAGGAGTGGCTGCAGATGGTGGGGTCAGGGGAACATTGCCTCTTCCTACATTAAGGTGGTTTGCTAATGAGTGCTTGAAGGCAGACCACCTAAATCCCTCTGCTGCCCTTTTTCTGTTGTGCTGCTCCTTTCTGGGGCTGCACAGTGAGTGGAGCTGCGGCGTGCTGCTGCCTTCTGCAGGCTCCTGAGCACCTTCAGCACTTGTCATGGGCTAGGGAGATAAGCTGCAGGCTTCGAGAGGTGCTGCAATGCCTCTGCTCGTTAGCACGACTTCCCAGCCAAGTTCAAGATGTGCTGGGAGTCTGCTGAGCTACAAGGCAAGGCCATTCCCACACATGCACCTTGTGCAGCAAAATGGTCAGCGATCAACAGTAACTGAAGAACCATTGCCTTCTCTTGGCTTTCATCTCTTTGCATCTCATCTCTCACCTGGGTTGAGGGAGCTGCCTGGTGTGTACAGGCACACTCTGCAGCTACAGGCTGGCTCATTACTGCAGTCATAAGGTGAATACTGAGACCTTTACCAGTGGTTTGAGTGACTGCCTAACTATGCTGCAAGATACTGTTTTTACCATGAGGCTCATGAGGTGGATGTTAAGATGATTTCTTTTTGTGATTTAGAGCTGCTGCTGTTTGTTGGAAATGAGTCTCCCAGCATTTTCCCATGGCCGAGAGGGGAAGGGTCACGAGGAGCTTGTTCACTAACATCCATAGCACGGTGTGTGCAATCGATTTGGTTTGCTGTGCCCCCACCTCTGGGCTCAGGCAGAGGCAGGCAGAGTGGTGGTGGAGCAGAAGGGGACAAGAGCTTATCAATAAAGAGGTCAGAATTCATTTTTAGGAGGGTCACATAAAACTCAGTGCTTTACAGAGCAACCATGCAGCAGTAGAAAATAGCTCCCACTCCAAGGCCCAGATCCGGCAAGGTTTGTTTATGTGTTGTGCACTAAGCGTCCCTCACTGAACTGAAGCCATTGGGTTTGGAATGCGTATCTGCATTGAAGCATTTAAGATTTATTGTTGCTCTTCTCAGTTTGGCTGAGAGGTATTCTTGTGAGGTGGGAGTTATAGAACTGAACCCAGTACATAGCACAGGTTAAGCTGCTCCTGAATGGTTTAAAAGTTGGTGGCCTTTGTAGGTTTTCCCCTAGAGATACTTTGGTGTTCTTATCAATGTCTTTGCAACAAATCTGGTCCAAGGTAAATATTTGTAAACAGCGGAAGGAAGGAAGGAAGGAAGGAAGGAAGGAAGGAAGGAAGGAAGGA
>NW_024962288.1:764784-877307 GCF_019238085.1 Lagopus leucura
GAAGGAAGGAAGGAAGGAAGGAAGGAAGGAAGGAAGGAAGGAAGGAAAGAAAGGCCCAATGTTTACATGGGAATTTGGGGGTCGACATGTTCCTACACTCCCCAGTTGCCCAACAGGGAAGATACTCTTCTATGTGGAACAAATCCCTGCAGGCAGCACTCAGACACAATTCAGATGGCCCTGGGGGGTTTCTGGCTCATTATCAGGGCAAGTCCAGGTCCCTGCTCCCTATCAGTGGGGGATTTGCTCCCCAGCAGCCCCAGCTCAGAGCCCTCAAGCCGTGAACTGGAGCCTCTCCACAGCAGCTCATTATATTGCTTCCTCACCACTTGTTGTCCAGAAGTTTGAGAGACATTTGAACCCGATCCCAAATTTCCCTGCTATAATGCTTGGAAAATGCATTTAAAGGAGGCATTTACTCAAAATGCTACTCTACAGAAATGGTTCTTTCATCATGTTCCCATTAACCTTAGATTGCTTTTAAGCACTTTCTCTTCCGTGGGAATGAAGCTGAGGAATATTTCCAGCTACTCCAAAAATTTTATTTCAGCTCATGGGAATTAGTCAAACCCAGGCTATCAAATAGAATCCAAACCTGGCTGGCTCTTTGTCTTCCGAAAATGCTCTCAGCTCCATTGTTATGTCTCTGAATTCTGAGCCCTTCTGAGCCTAGCTCAGCATAAAGTAAGGATTTGGGGAACCTCTTCAGCACTTATCGGGCCAGCAGGGATCCTGCTCCTGGGGTGCTGCATTGTGCTGTTCCCCCTACGGGACAAGGCCCTAAAGCTGGATAAGGAGGGGATGTGGGATCCATGCCATCTGTTGGGGGCATTCATGAAGGATGCGTGCTGCATATTGCATATCCCTCCTGGGCAGGGGGAGCTCGCTGCCAAACCCCTGTCTGATAGCAGCACAGTTCTCCCAGCTCCAATGGGAATTGTCACAAGTTGAAGCCAAGCAGGGGCTTTTCCATCTCCAGATCCTCGCAAACGCCTGAAGCTGTCACAGCCATCCGTGTTTCCAGATGGGTAAAATTCCAGGGGGCGATGATGGATTTGATGCATCTCAGATGATGACAGCGGAGGTGCTGACTCCCCCTTTAATTCCTTGCCTTAACAGACAAGGTCCCTGAACCTGACCCACACCGCCGACATGTGCAGTGCTTGTTTCTCTTTGCAGCCTGTCTGCTTGGCTCTGCTTCCTCCCCCTGCTCCCAGCTCCCCACTTCTTTCCTGCGGGAAAGATTAGGAAGGATAGGAAATCATCTGTGCAGAAGGCACCCCTGGCCAAAGTAAATACAGGTCACAAGATTAGGCTTCATCAGAACTTTAAGCCTGGCCCAAGCTAAACAAATGAGCTGTCATGGTCTGGTAAAAGATCCAGTATGAGCAAACTGGCATGACTGTGAAAATGGTAAAGCAGCTAATAGGTTTTGCAATATGGAAGTTTTAAGTTTTGTTTTTAATGCCACATTCCTGAGAGTCAAGTCTTGCACCAAGCTTCAAATGCCAGTAATTCTGTGTGCTGGCCCCACTTGCTACCAGGAAAACACCTCCCAAAGCACAGCGACAGCCACAGAACTGCCTCTGGAGGCTGCTCCCTCCCACAGACCCTTCCAGCAGGGGGATGACTGGGATGGGGAAAAGCACCCATCTGAGCTCCAGCCCTGGGCTCTTTGCTGTTGTTGCTGTGAACCTGAAGCTCTCCATGAATTAGGGGGGAAGCTCTCCATGAATGGGAGAAAAAAGCAAACAAAGTGAAACCAACAGCCCTCGAGCAATTCAGACATCTAACTCTTTGATGCCTGTGTATCTACATAAAAACCACCAATGCTGTGATGGCAATGGGCACTACAGGGATCAAAAATTAAAAAAAAAAGGTAATCTAAATGGGAAATGTTGTAATCTCCATTTGCACTAACAGAAATACTTGCAGTGAGTAGAACCTGTGCACATAGGCCTCGGTCATTGCTCTGCAGTGCAGCCCTGGGCACGTGAATTTCCCCTGGAGCATTTTTGGCCCTGACTTCTGCATGGCAGGGCCACTCGTGGAGGGCTGGTGCTGTAACATGCACTGAGCTGCAGAATCTGCTGCACTGAGCTACGTTCAGTACTCACTAGTCATAACCATTGCAAGAAAAAAAGCAACAAGCATTAAATGTCTTGATGGAACAAAAGCCAGGCTTTTAATTTTGTTTTAATGTAGTTGACAAAGCTTCAGCATAGAGCCAAGCCAATCTCCTGTAAGTGTGCAAAGGCTGAGACAATTTAAAAACCAAAATATTTATCCCAATAGAGACCTTGCAGCTTATCAGGTAACTGCAGACCGTGTTTAGGCCATTTTTAACTGGGCATTAAAAGTCTTTTTGACACATGCTTTATTCCCCTACAATAGACCCTAACAGCCCCTCCGAGGCCTTCTACAGCCTTATGTGTAAAATGTAATGGGGATTGGTTTAAAGAGTGGAATTTGACCCGAGAGAGAGGTGAGTATTTGGGGACTACTTAGTCCTCAGTAGTACTTGGGGACTCTTTAGTTTGTGGGGCACTTTATTAGTCATTAGTGCTTGGGGATGCTGTGCTGTACTCGTTAGCATGCAGCACGGGCTGTCTGGTGGCTTTCTCCATTTAAAAATCTCTGTGGTGTGGCACAACTTGTAGACCTTCCTCCTCCTCCAGGAAGGAGCTGCAGGACCAGGGGCTGCTCAGGGCAGTCAGGGCATCCCCAGAGGTGTTGGCAGCAGAAAAGAACAAATCCTGTTGGACACCAACATGACACTGTGGTGCATGGGAGCCTCTGTGTTTGTACAACTGAGTACACACAGACAGGAGAGTGAAGCACACCTGCAGGGGAACCACTCGTGCTGGGGGATGACTATGTCACTCCAGGTACCAGTGTGGACTGGGAAATCCTTCCTTCAGCCCTGGCCTTCTACAGAGGGTAGTGCCATGCTGCTGGCAGACCACCTGCGATTTGCAGCATCTGGGCAAAGAAACCACCAAAAATCTTAGAATAGTGGAATCATTAGGGCTGGAAAAGACCTCTAAGATCACCAGGTCCAGCCAACAACCCATCACCAGCATTGCCCACTGAGCTATGTGCCAAGTGCCTCCTCTACTTGTTTGATGAACACTGCCGTCCTGGGCAGACTGTGCCAATGCATCACCAGTCTGAGCAGAAATGTTTCCTGGTACCCAACCTGAGCCTCCCGTGGTGCAGCTTGAGGCCATCACCTCTCGTCCTATCACTGTTACCTGGGAGCAGGGGCTGACCCCCACCTCGCCACAACTCTTTTCAGAGCACTGTAGGAAGCAAACAGGGTGGCTCAGGCTGGTGGCAGTTTTTCTCACTTTCACTTTTCCCATTAGCTTAAATGATTCCCAGACTTGTGAACTCAGCAAACAGGGATCGAGTTTTCTCCAGCAGGCAAGGTTTACTCCAGGTCTGGAATAGTGCCCGAGCTTCCCAGCGGTCAGGAAAAAACTTGTGGGGAACAGATGAGCGGCTCCTTTCGTATTTTCCATCCATCGGGAAAAGCTGCATCTGAAAAAATAATAGCTGAACTGGAAAATAAAATTAGACAAGTCTGAAAGAATATGGAAACCATCTCTGACCTGGTATTGGAAAAGAGTCTCAAGTATTAGAAAGAAGAGAAGCTGAGAGAGGGAATGGACAAGTTTTGGCCTCTACTGGGAATATGGAAGGAATTATTTCATTCTTTTTCCCCATCTATTTGTTCCCTCTATGGCACTCTGTGTGGCTTGCACTCTGTCTCTGTCATAAATATGTGGCAGAGACAAGTTTTTCAGCGGTCCCCACCAAGCCATCTGTTTTGCATCTGTGGTTATGCATATGTAAATATTATTATTAATAGTAGCAGAAGCAATCATAATGACAGCAGGAATAGAAACACTATTAATAGTGTGAGCGCTGACGCTGGTGTTTGCGCTGCTGCTGGCGGCCGAGCTGCGTGCCGGGATGGCTCTGCGTCTGGGGAGGACCAGGAGGAGGATGCTGCCATATGGAGCCACCGGTGGGCACAGCCACAGCTGTGTCACGATGGGGCTGTGCTGCCATGATTCCCTGCAGACCCTCACCAAGGACCTTCCTGAGGGAAATGGCTGCTGACAGCCGCCAGCTCCGTGCTGCTCCTGCTCCTCTAATGAGGAGAGAAGGATTCACAGTGGGGGGAGCACATCCCAGCAGCTCCGAAGCACCTGGACACAGCTGGAAGAACTGCATGGAAAAGGTAATTGCATCATTTCTGCTTATTCAGGGGCTGATTGGGTCCCATTCAGGTTGGGGCATAGAACTGTTTTCTGCACAGCCCAGTGCTGTACCCCGGGTCTAACTTCCAGCCCAAAGAAACTCATCCCAGTGAGGACTGTGGGATTTTGGGGTGTGCAGCCTGTGCTGGGAGAGGCACAAACCAATGAGCCACAGCTCAGCACACCGTTTTCCTTCCAGATTCTCCCTGGATCGAGGCAGTACCTTTGTTCTAATGGGAGGAACGTTATTTTGTTCAGCTCCGGTTGTTTTGCTGAATCTGTAGCACATTACACAGCCCAACTTCTGGTTTGTATTTTTTCCAGTTATCGTGTTTCATGCATTCTGGCCCCTCTCATCCAGCCCTGCATGCCCCCAAGCAGACAGAGTGGGATGTGGGCCCTGAGCTCACTGCCCTCAGGTGCACAGAGCACTGAGGGATGCTGCTGTCCTGCATTCCCTGCTCAGACACCCGCATCCCATTACCATGGCCAGGAGCAGGGCTCTGGGGCAGTGCTGCTGCCGCTCACACTTCACATCATCAAGTTTCTGAAATCCGGCTGGAACCCACCATTTTTGGAATGGGAACAACCCATTTTTGGCCATGGCAGATCGCAGAAGCACAGACAAGGGTGGGGGCAGCTGCCATTGTTTTTGTAGAAGCCCACTCTTTGGCAGAGCACTGTAGCTTCTCCCAAACCTCCTGCAGCAGTGTTGTGCTGAATGCCCCTGTGCCCATCTGTCTGCAGGAGCTGGGGCAGATGGAGTCCTCCCCTCTCTTGGATATCTTCATCCACAGGCTTTTAAAACACAAGAAAACCACCTGTGAACTTCAGGAATGCATTCCTCCACTTGCTCTATCTGCCCTCCTGTAATGACAACAACTTCCCAGGGTGCAAAGACACCTTAGGGTAAATTCAGGATTTGCTTCTGGCTGTATCCCAGATGCCTTCAGCTGCTCAGCAGTGTCATTCCCCTTATGTTGGCCAGTCTGAGAGTGGCTTCCATGTGAGCAGGTTGACTCATGAGGTGCACAACTCTGAGTCCTCTTTCATAATCTCACACAGTCGGTGGAATCACCAATCCTCACCCATACGCTGCGTTTATTTGAGGTTTGCTCTGCTCAGCAGCACAGCCCCTGTCCTCATTGCCCACAGAGCAGTGGGTGCCCCATTCCTGGCGGTGTGCAAGGCCAGGCTGCACAGGGTCCTGGGCAGCTTGAGCCAGCAGGGTGCAGCCAGCCCACAGCAGGGGGATGGAGCTCCATGATCTTTAAGATCCCTTCCAACCCAATCACTCTGTGTTTCTCTGACTTTGAGGAGCAAGTGGTGTCTGTGGGTGGGCTGGCAGATCAGCACTATCCCTCAGCAGCTCCTCCGAGGGCAGGGAAGCCCCTTTCCCATCCGTCCTCACACTGGATGGGCGCCTGCATCATTTCAGCACAGCTTGGTGCTCACGCAATGCGCCCACCTCACAAAAGAGGCACCTCATGGCACAGGCATCTGTCACTGAAACCTGTCTGCACGAACGGCCGTCTGCACCACCGGGGGGAAAGAAAGGCATGACAGCACAATTAGTGAGAGCAAATGAAAGGTCGTTTGAAGAGGAGGAGGGAGGAAAGGGGAGAGCTGCATAAATCCCTGGTGGGGTTTTGGGCTTGACATCAAAACCCCTTAACAGTGTATTACTTCAGCCCCCAATGTGGACAGATGTTGAGCTGTGGCTCAAAGGAAGTCAGAAATCTTTCCTTAGAAAAAATTTGGCTAGGAAACTAAAGAAAATATTGTGAAAGAAAAGGAAATAAAAGCTCACTAAAGGAGATTTATCACTGCCCCAAGCATTTCTGTATCCTCCAGTCTTATGAGGTCTCAGCCTCAGGGGAGGGAAGAGGAGAAGGTGGGCTGCTGCAGCTCTAATGGGCCGCTCATTTAGAGTAGGCACATTTTTGTCCAGTTTAGTGATGGAGGAGGCTCACCCAGCCCAGAGGCTCCTCCAGCCCACCCTGAGCTCAGCAGCCTCTGCACCAGCCCGCAGCCCTCCATGGCACATCCATCTCACTTGGCCTGCCCCTCTGGCAGTGCCCTGGCTCTCGCTGGATGTAGATGACACTACATGTGGTAGTGATGCCTCCCAGGTCTCTTCCTGAACTGCAACCACCATCCCGAGGTCTGCACCAGGTGTGCAAGGTTTGGATGCTGCCATATGTTTGTGTTTGTCTACACTTCAAGCTCCTCAACCACATTTTTTGCCCACTCAGTTTTGCCACATTCTTCTGGTGAAACATTTCCCAAAAGAGCTTGGTATTACCCACAAACCTGGAGGTTTTGATGCCCATTCCCTTTCCAATGCCACAAATGAAGATGCCGAACAAAACCAGACCCAAGGATCCTTTGGGAAACTCTATTGCTGAAAAGGAAGCCCTCCTTTGTCCTCAAAAAATGTCCATTAAACCCAGCACAGGAGCCTGCAGTATAGGAACAGCTCTCATCAATGTTTTGATCCATGGGAATGAGGATCTCCCACTCACCCCAGCACTGAAGACCCCCACAAAGTGCCTGAGCTCCTCATCCTGTCCTGTCCTCCCAGGTCCCCTACATTTACCTCTGCCATTAAACAATCTTCCCATCCAGGTTCTTGGCTTTGGTTAAAGCATTCCCTGCACTGAGATCCCCATTCCCTTTTTCAGCTCTTTTAATTTTCTGTCTACACTTTACTTGCTGTGTTTGATGGTTTTTCCTGTTCTCCTCATGTGGGAAACCTTTCCACTTTTTAAATGCTGACCTTCTCCCCGTGAAACCTCCTTAACCTTCCCAGTGAGGCGGGCAGCATGTTTTTTAGGACCTCTTAGTTCTCTTTGAGCCGTGGCACATGTTTTACTTGGGCTTTAATAGAGTATTTTTTAATCGCCGCCAGACTGCTCGCAGGCTCCTTGCTCTCTGTCTGCTCTTTCAAGCTCTGTTGTTGCTATTGACTTATCACCTTATTTTTTCATAGTTCCTTTTCTTGAAATTGCAGAGCCGCTCGCTGGGTTTATTTGCTGTGCTCCCTCCCGCTCCAGCACTAAATCGGCAGTGCTGTGGTTACCAGCAGGGAGCAGCCCTCCCACGAACACCTTGTGAACAGGTCCTGTGCGCAGCCCCTGCCCAGACCCAGAGCAGCAGCTTCCAGCACTGCTGGATCCCAGAGCCTCGTTACTGTATCCAGAAGTACTTTTCCCAATGGATCCCTGAGCAAACCCACGTGCAGATAGCTGGAATCTCCCACTATTACCACCTGACCTGAATTTCAGCTCTCTAATCTCATTTCATGTTTTCTGATCGCTGCACTTATCCCAGTCAGGGTCAGTAACACAGGCCTTGCTCTATCTACATTGTTGGAATCTGGGATCTATCATCTCAAGAGCTCTGTACTGACACCCACTGACTGTTCAGTGGGCAGCTCATAGAATCATGGAATCATTCAGGTTGGAAAGGACCCTTAGAGGTCAGCTGGTCCAGCTCCCCTGCAACAAACAGGAACATCTACAGCTTGATCAGGGCGCTCAGGTCATCAACATCCCTGTTACGCTGCAGCAATTAGAAAACCTGCCATCATTTTATGCTGGGATAGATTTGGGAACGCCTCTCAGTTTTACCTTGGCTTTGTGGCTGAACTGTGCTCCCGTGGGTCTGCCGGCAGCACCTGTGACGGTCCCACCTTTTTGATTGCACCTGCCCCACAGATTTCCCTGCTGGTCTCACTGTGCATTGGCCGCATCCCCCAGAGGGGCGCAGGCATGAATTTCTGCACCCTCTCACTTCCCTCCCGCTTCTCATTCGATCACTCCCGTGCTTTTGCCGCTTCCAGTGCCGCCAGCATTGCGACCGAGCGGCAGCTTCGGGTCCGCTTCCCAGCTGCGAGCATCCCCGCACGCCCAGGCTCCGGCAGCAGCCGGCGGTGCAGGCAGTGCCGCTCGGCCCGGCCCGGCTCGTTCCGCGGGTTCGGGATGGCCCCTGGCGGCGGCGGGCCGCGCTGCAGCGGCGGCAGTGGGAGCCCGGAGCAGCCGGCACGGCCCGCTGCAGCTCCAAGGGCAGCGCTGCCTCTGGCTCCCGATAAACAGGGGTTATCGCTGATAGAGCTCGGTATCCGTGGGGTTTTGAATGCAGTAAGAGGAAGAGAGCGTGTGTTTTATGTTTTGCAGGTATCCCTGTGTGCCTTGCGGTGACAGCACACTCCATGCACGGGGACTTCAGAAGCACCAAGGCCACTGCACGATGTTCCACTGAGCCCCTGTGGCCGGGTGCAGAGGCCAAGGACTGAGTTACAGCTGAGGGCAGAGGGTCATCTTCCAGCGCCACGGTGAGTTCTCTTTGAGGCAGTTTGGGAGATACAACCACGTGGCACTGGACAGCCTAAGACACATCCTGTGCGTCACCACTGTGCCAACTGCACAGCACAGTGGTTGCTGGACCCCAAGGAGATACATTTTCAGGGGAGCATGCTAAGCTTTGGGATGTGGTTCCCAAGGGGTTCGGAAGAGGCAGAGCTGGCTGGTCAGCAGGATGGAGGCACCTGGCCAGCAAGGTGCCACTTCTCTCACAAGCTTTTGGGAGTGAGTGGGGTAATGTATATGTGTCAGGAGGAGAAGTGACAGGCCTTAAAAGATGTATCAAAGAATGTACAATTGTAGGAGATAGAAAAATTGTATAAGGTATCAGAATATTGCAGTATTTTGTACATGCAAACCTTGGTTGTGAATGCAGAGCATTCTCTGTGCACAGAAGAGAGCATCATAATATTCACAATGTGCTTCTATGTGTCTAGAGGCAGTGACCACGTGAGACGAGGTGGGTGAGCTGCTGGGGCTGTGGGGTGTTTAGCTGCATCAGCCCCTTCTCAGAGTGCAGGCTTCTGCACAGACATTATAAAGGGTGGTGGCACGAATGTATGCTGCTGAGTGCCTGATGCATTTCCCCTGCAATCCTGACCCCTCTGGAAAGCACCAAGTACTTCAAAGCAGTGGAATATAATATATCTTGCTTGGAAATGAACGGCATGGGTGGAAAGTGGTGTCAGCAAAAGTTGTGTTTTATTCCTGCATACAAAACCATTCATCTCTTAAATGATAGCAGACACAAAGCGTGGACAATAAAAGATGCCAGAGGAAGGACACGCTCCCTGCATGGGACCAGAGACTCTCCAAGGATACAAGGGACGGCCGTGAGCGTGTCCCAAGATCTAAGGCACTGCAGGGAGAGCCATCTCTGCAAGAAGCAATGTCCCCAGGTCAGTTCCCCTCTGCAGGACGACATTGTAGTCCCACTGTCAGGCACTGTTGGCACGCTCCACTCTCTGGTACTGCCCATGTGCACAGCTAGCTCCTCTTGCACGCCGCTGCTTGCAGCTGTTTCCTTCCCGCAGCCTGGGGGCAATGCTGGGGGTCAGCTGGGGGTGCAGCTGCTCACACCAGGCTGAGACAGGCCTGGACTCAGAGCCACTCCTCCCAGCCACCTCCTTACCACGGCTGCACAACCTCCCTCAGTCTTACACTGAAAGATGTCTCTTCCCCATAGGAGAAAGAGGAGTCCAGGATCCCAGAGGAAAGGACCAGAGCGTTGTTCCCTCCTTCAGTCTGGCCCTGCCTATCCCATGCTCTGTCCTGCTCTCCCCTGGCCCACAAGCCTTGCTTTCAGCCCTTTTCCACCCAGCACCACTAGCAGCCTCCAGCAGCACAGCGCTGCTTCCACAGCCCAGCTGTGCCTCTCTGATGTTCTCAATAGCACTGACCAGGCTGGGGCTGCCCAGTGCCATGGACCTTGGGTACTGCTGGTGAGAAACACCCAAAGACAGGGTGGCACAATAGCACACATACCATTTCCTGGAGAACTGCTGGTCTATCTCCTCTAAGGACTGTCCTTTTGTTTCCGGAACAAAAAAATAAATGAATATAACAGCCATCACTCCCATCAGCCCATAGAGAAGAAACATCCATGAGAAACCAATGGCATCTGCAGAAAGATTCAAATGAAGGGTCTGTCAAAGGGAAGTCATATCCTGGGATAAGAATGAAGCTGGTGGCTTACTGTGGGGTGGTCACTGTCAAGAGCCCTTCCAAGGGCAGGGAAATCCCCTTGTCTGCTAGGAGAAGAACTGGGGAGCAGTGAGGGAGGACTCACAGCCGCCTTTCCAGCAGCACCACAGAAGGAAGGTGAAAGTGGCTGAGCTTCAGCATCCAGCAGTGCCAACTGAATCCCTCAAATGACAGTTCTGCCAGCAAGAAACATTGCAAAGCTACTGGTATGAAAGCTGCAAACTCATGGTTTTCTGACAGCCCAGTGTTGTGGTACAGCCCTGTGCACGAAGGATGGTTTTTACAAAACAGGTGATGGAAGGGCCCAGAAAAGTATCAGTGGTGCTTGTTTGCTCTCAGAGGCAGCAGGGTCACAGTCAGGACCCCAGGTTTCAGCACCACTTACTCTCCCATCAGCTCCTGGCAGCCACCTGCACTAAGCCACCTGTGGGACGTGGAGGGATGGGGATGGACACTTACCAATGAGATCCAGGAAGGAGAGGCTGATCAGTAAATTGGCTGCCCAGTTAAAGCTGTTGCAGAAGGCAAAGGCTCTTCCTCGTATTCTAGCTGGGTAGATCTCACTGAGGACCAGCCAGGTCACTGCACAGATTAGAGGATAGAAAAAAGTTGTATGGTTTAAGAAATGTATTTGGGAAATGGGGAAGGAAGATTTCAGCAAGGTTTTTGACACTCTGGCTTCACCCAGCACCCACTGCTGCTGGTCACTGATCTCAGAGCCAGGTCACCCCAGAGCACTCTGAAGCTCCCAGGTCAGCACTGTGTGGAGGATGAGATAGCAATGGGCAGGTCCAGTGTGCAGAAAGTAGAGTGGCTAATTGGCCACTGAGCAGATAGGGGGAAAATGACATATCTGCCATCAGGACACGCTCCGTGTAAAGAATGGAGAAAGAGAGGTTGTTGCATTTGGGCGAAAATCAGAGCTGAAAGCAGTATGCAACTTAGAGCAATCTTTCCTATCCTAGGGTTATTTTGCTTGAAATGATTTATGGAGTCACTGCCAAACTCATGGGACTTGCTGTGCACTGATGTTTTTCCTTTGGTTAGATACTGTTCTCTCCCATCAATGCATTTAAAACAACAAGTGCCGGAAAACACTAGAACTCACGTGGAAGCAAGAACTAATCTCCATTCTCGTCTGATGCAAAATGATTTCAGAAAAAGACCAACTGATACCAAGAAACTTTCTAGGAGATTCCACTTCCAGCTCTGCTGCTCTTTCTGGAGAAGTCCCTCTGTGTTCCTCCTCACAGGGTGCTGTGAGCATTAGGCAGTGCTCATGGGACGCTCTGATTTTGCAATGAGCAGGAAAAAGAGAACATTACAAGGGTAGTGATAGCATGGAAGAGAAGGTGATTATGATGCTGTCCCAGCCACACAGCAGACAGAGCTGCAAGACCAGGAAATGATTCAGTAGGCTGACAAGGATAAATTTCCAGTTTCCAGACACTCAGCTGCCTGGTAAAGCCAATGCATAATGAATGTTTCAAGCAGACTATAAAGATCAGCCCCAGTTTTATTCTCTGGGTTAGTTGCAAGGATATATAAACACCATACTTACTTGGTCCAAATCCAATTGAGAAAGCGCTCACAAAAGCCATCATGCTCAGCAGCGTAATCCAATTTAAAACCATATGTTCTGTCAGGGGAGCGCTGCCGAAAGGAGGGTCTGTGCTCTCCACTGTCTCCTTGTCGGACTGCCCTGCCAAGCCCATTTTCTGAGTGTGGGAAGAACGAGTAACAACCTCACTGCTCTGAGCACTGGCAAGAGCTTTTGTAAGGCTTTTGGTAGCAGCAGAACTGAGGCCTGCCTGCCCGTTGCCTTCTCCTAAGCCTGGTGGGATGTGGGAGGGCGGGGGTCCCAGGGGGTGCTGGGGGAGGCTGTGGGACACGTTGGGGTCTGCAGCAGCTGTGCAGTCCCTGGCCATGGCCAGTGGGGTGATGCAGCTGGTGAGGCCGATGGTGGTGACGGAGATGGCCATCACCACACCGCCAGCCAGGAGCAGTGCTCTGCGGCCAGCTTTGTCCGCAAAGGCCATCGCCACCAGTGTGGCCACCACCTTGATTGCCCCCAGCCCGACAGAGGCCAGGATGGCAGAGGAGTTGCTCTGGAATCCCACAGAGTGGAAGATTTTGGAGGCATAGCCCAGCACGTTGGGCTGCCCAGTGAACTGCTGGAAGAGCACCAGGCCCAGCCCCACCAGAGTTCGTCTACTCATGTTGTCTCTGGTCCTGAAAAGATCAAGAAATGAGTAGTGCTTCTCCTTATAGGGCTCCCGCTTTGCTGCCTCTCTGTCCTCAGCAGTCTGCAATTGAATGAGACCCTTCTGGCAGTCCGAGTCCCAGATGTTTAGTTTAACAGGGTTCACTGGGAGAAAGAGGATGCTGAGGAACTGCATGGCTGCTGGGGCCATGGCCAGCCCAAACATGTACCTCCATCCCTCCTGCGTATCTGCAAAGGCGTAATTCAGTGCGTAGGACAACAGGATGCCTACAGTGATGCCCGCTTCATACAGAGACACCAGCAGCCCTCGCTGATGTGCAGCCACCATTTCGGAGACATAGATGCAGCAGGCCATGGATGAGACAGAGATGGCAAAGCCCACCGTCATGCGTCCAATGAGCAGCCCAATAAACGACCTGGTCAGTGTGAGAATTAGGCTGCCAAATAACAGGACCACATTGCTGACCAGAATCGCCCTCCTCCGTCCATGGCGGTCAATGAGGATTCCTCCGACCAGAGAGGCAAGGAGGGCTCCAACCAGGAGGGAGCTCACAAGAGCCTCCTGCTTGAAGCAGCCAAGGCTGAAGTCTGCCTGCAGCTGCAGCAGTGCTCCAGAGATGATCCCCAGCTCGTATCCAAATATCAGCCCGCCCAGAAGAGAGACTGTTGCAGACAACAGGAGGACCAGCAGTGCACGACCTGGAAAACAAGTAAGCAAAGTGAGGTTCAGTTTTCTGGCTCTAGCAGAAAGCTATCAGCACACACAATCTGCAAAAAGCTCTTCCAGGACACCCAAAGTTTTCTATCTGCAAAGCTACAATAAGGAATTTCTCCCCTCATTCATAGGTCATGTGCAAAGGCATGTGCATACACTCTTACTATTCACCAGCCCTGCACACATTGCCATGGAATGCAGTGACACTTTTTTGGGTTCAGAACTATGAAGATAGGGCTGTGTTAACAGCTTTGTTGTTAAGACTTGTATTTAAGTCTCGGACAGTGGTTTGCTTCTCTGGTGTTGTACATGCGACCCTCTGAGTTCTCTATTTCTTGGTTCTAGTTACTAGAACTGTCCAGGGCAGGGAATGCAGCTTCTACTTGCTCTGCATTAACGTTATAAAGTTTCAGTCCATGATTTACAGCTTAGAACACCTATAGGACAAGAAGCACTCCTCACCAGCAGGGAATTCCACAGGTCACTCACTGGGACAGAACTGCCCTGGCCTAGTCCCATTCTTACAGGTCATTCTTATTTATCCTCCAATTTCATACCTAATTCATGCTTCAAGCTCTGCACAATTCTTGTTTCTGAACAGTACAGTGCCACTGCCCAGTGCCCCCCATGCAATGCATTTTTCCCCTGAGCTCACCCAAGAAGGCCCTGCTCTTTGCCAAGCAGTCCCTGGACATCCTACATTCACCCATAGAAGCTGTTGCTTCTGAACTTTACTTTTATTGTCATTGAGCATTTATCACAGAAATACAAAGTTACTGAACAACCTGAGGATCCACAGGGGATGGCACTATACTTAAGGCTTTGTGAACCACCATCTTCTTTTCCATTCCCCTGCCTGAGCCCAGGCAAAGAGAGAAATGGTTGGCCAAGTTGGTAAGTTGTTAACAACATTTCATCTCTTTTCCTTCCTCTGTGTCTTTCAGATAATTCATGAATGGCAGCAACCAAGGCAGAAGTTTTCCCTCTAACATCTCCTCATCAGTGAAGCAGTATTCTAGAGGTAGGGCTCTATTTATTATGTGATTATATGGCCAGAAGAACTACCCCAGTGTGCAGATTCCCTCAGAACTGCAGCCCAAAAACAACTCCAGGCTCTCATATCTCACTAAAAATAAAATCTTCAGACCTCAGAACTGCAAGGTAAAGAGCAGGAATGCAAAGCCTGCAGTGAGACCTGATGAATGCCACATGCACTTCAACCTAAGTTGAAAATTTAAGGAAATTTAAAAAAAAAAAAGATTTTTTGGTAAAGAAAATAGCAGCATTAACTACTTCACTGCTTGGCAATTTAGTGGGAGATTGATGGCTGCCCTTCACAGCTCAGGGAGGAACAAATGCTGGGATGAGGCAGGGGGAGGTAGGGACTCTTTGTCAAACTTTGCTAAGGTGGTGATGGGGATTTAAATTATATTTCTTGTTGTGTAATAGGGAAACAACAGAGAGAAAGCCTTCTGCTGCCAGGAGCACAACCCTCAGCTCCTGCCTGGCCCCTAAGTTCTATGTCTGCCCTGAGCATGAGCGAGTGAATTTGGGCAGCTTTGGTGGAGTCGAGAGAAACCAAAAGAGTAAGGGAAAAAATCTGACTTGTAGGAAATAAATAAGGGTGAATGATTAATGTAGCTGAAAGTGCTGCTCACAAGAGTTTTTCTCCTATCAAATCTTGCACTCCTGGCATTACTTTGTGGCATGGCCCTGATTTCTTCACCTCTCCTTCTCCGGGGCTCGGTGCACACGATCCCCAACCAGGCAAACTTTCTCAGTCTGATCCAGGTCTGCAGGATGTCTTCACAACCCTGTTGTCTGCCCCAAACAAAAGGAACGATTCCTTGACCTTGCCTTTCTCATACAGCTGAGCATGCAACTTTCCTAAGTATTTCAGCTTACTTAAAATAAGAAAAAACAGCAGCACAAGCAAACCAAACCAAACCCAAAGCGACCAACCCGCCCCAAACAACCCTACAAAAACAAGGTGCTTGCTGCACACACATCTCACCCTGCAGAGAGGATGAAAGGGCAAACATGTGCAAGCCGTGAGTCACATTGCTCAGCATGGCAGGGGGGAGCGCACACAGAGCCCCTGCTGCCATGGGGATCCTGGGGTACAAGCAGTGACAGTGACCTCTTTCTCCCCACCCAGTTTTGAAGGCACAGCTAGGGTACATTGACGTGCAAGTTTGTGCTGTTATACACTGGTTTCCAGCACGTAATACTATCTGTATTCACACATTGGCTTTGTTTAATTAGAAATATTCACTACTTCAGCAAACCGTGTGTGGAAAGAATGTGGACACATCCACCAGCCCATGGAAAACTTCCCTCACTACTGCCTATGGGCTTTTTCCCCCCTCACAAGCTGTGTTTAATAGGAAGTGTCTCTATTCAGCACACAGTCACAGCCAATGATAAAGGTTATTTCTCTGGGATGGCCATGTCTGTATTGGTATTTGTTCCATATGCCTCTGTTTCCTTCGTGTTCCTTATGGCCCTGCAGCCCCCCGCCAGTCCCTCCCGCTATGCTGTGTGACTACCTGCCCTGTTTGCATTGCTCCTTGTACACATATCACATAGATTACCAGAAAAAATATTTGCTCAGTGAGAACAGAAGTCTTTGCATAAAGTGGGCAAGCCACTCGTTCCAAGCCACCAGCTTGCCTGGATCCATTCAGCCTGCTGTAAATACCAGCGCTGATTCAATCAGACGCCGCTGCTAACTCAGTGGGCAGGCCACGAACGCTGGTCGGGATCCAACTTTGTACGGTCTGCTCTGAAGCCGTCGAGGTATCCGGGGTTCAGAGCTCGTTAGGACAGAAAGTTCGGCGGATGCCGCACGGGGCCGGGCCGGGCGATGCCCTGCGCTGCAGGACGGGGCGGTGCGCGGTGCCGGGCTGAGCCCGAGCCGCCCCCGGAGCGCCGCGGTCGCAGCGGTGCGGCGCCGGCCCGGCCGCACTGCGATGCCCGTGGACGCGCTCCGTCGCCCCGCCGCCGCACGGCCTCCTCCACCCCGCCAGCGCTCCCGGCACGGCTTTAGGGGCCGTGTCACAGGAAACCGGGGCTGGAAGCGCTAAAAAGGAGACGGGAAACTTGGGCGGGAGAGAGAGAGAGAGAGGGAGGGAGAGGCAGCCCGAGCCTTCGGGAGAAGTCTCAAAGCTGAGAACTTCTCCTCCTACCGGGGCACGGCCGCCGCTCGCCGCGGGGCCCTCCGCCCGCCGCCCCCTCCCCAGCGCGGCCCCGGACCACTCACCCATGGCGCGACGGCCGAGCCCCGGGCGCTCCGCAGCGGCGGCGGGCGCGGAGCGGGGCGGAGCGGAGCGGGGTCCGGCGGCCGGAGCGGAGTCGAGCAGCGCCACGTCGCTCCTGCCCTGCCCCCGGCCGGGCCTCGGGGAGGACCGGGGGGTCCCGGCGCGGCCTCCTTCTCCCTGGTCGGTGCGGCTGGGGATCTTTTACCGAAGCGAGCTGCTTGCGGGTGTTGCTGAGCGGTCTAAAACCGGGACACGGCGCTGTCCCGGTCCCGCTGTCCCGGTCTCGGTCGCGCTGCAGCAGGAGCAGGGATCTCATGTCCCCGCTCTGCCTGCAGAGCTTTGCTCCTCCGCACTAGAAGGCCTTTAGACAGCCCTCGGGAGATGGGGATTTTGGTAAGAGTTTTTAGGTTTGTGGGTTGGAAAGCCAAAGAAAGGCTGCTAGGAAAAGATGGGCCATTTCGAAGCAAAAAAGAGCAGCACGGCTGACTTTGAACTCTTACCTTTCTCTTCTGTTGAAAAGAAAGGCTGCGTTTCCTGAGGTTGTCTCCTTCCAGCAGCACGGTGCTCCATTAGGCAAAATGTTCTGGTGTTCAACTTTCCTTGCAATTAACGTCCTCTTTCTGCTCAGTGGAACAGAACCCTTCCTGCTGCATGCAAGGCACTGGGACTTGTGCTTGGAGGCAGGGTTTGTTTTCTGAATCTGAGGCTAAATCCATATAACACAAATTGCAGTTTGTAAAATGAGGACTTTACAAAGCTTTATACGCCTAGAAGAGTGAAACTCTTTAACGCAATGGAAACATTCTCCCTTGGTGCTGTTCACACAAACCATAGTCACTGGGCGTGTTGTGATGTGGTGAAGTATGTGTGTGTGCTGTGATGTGCATGCAACGCTCATAAGCCTGCTGTCACCTAATGAGCGTGGGGAGCAGAGCAGGGCAATGTGCTGTCAGGACTCTGAGACCTCACGGAGTCACGCAGCAGCGACTGTGCTGGAGGATGAGTGGGAATGGCCACAAGCCTGCGTTGTGAGCTGGTTTGTGACCGCAGGGAACGATTTGTTTCGTCACACAGTTCTAATGCCACTGGCACGCTGTGAGCCAAAGCTTTTTGCACAGTACCAGCTCAGCTGCATCAGCCATCACTGCACCTGTGGATGCAGTGCAGGCACAGCCCTCTGACACATCCAGAAGCAAACAGGTCAGGTAAGGAGTGAAAAACACGTGGTGTCGTTAAAAGAGCTTTACAGTGGTCATTCCACATACTAACTTCATGAGGAATTTAGAAAAACATTTTAGGAATCTTTGTTCTACGTTGTGGAGGGACTGCATGCCATGTCTCTGCCCTGGAAACCCACAGTACTCTTTTTTTTCATGGTTTTGAGATGCGTGAGATGGGCCATACAGGATCATGTCACCCCGGTCTGTCAGTATGGGCAGCAGTTGATCAAAGGCTCAGCTCTCGTTTCTTCTCAAAGCCATAGTGAATATTAAAAGCGTTTCAAATCATCTGCGTTTATAAAGAAATGCTTCCCATTCATATACTCTAATTGCAGTGGGAATACAGTATGCAGAAATACCTCATCTGCAATGGTGTGTCTCGTGCAGTCTGACAGCTGCATGGAGATCATACAGTCGGTGAAGAATGGCTTCAAACACAAACACCAGCCTCCAGAAACCAGCGGTGTTCACAGAAGAGACTCCACAATGAGATTTGCAATTCCTATTAAAGTAGCTTAAATAGCTCTGAAATCATGGCCAGCTCTCACGACACTCAAATGGAGACCTGCAGTTTTTTCTCTTCCCGCAGACCCTGTGGTCCTCAGCATCCGCTGGGTTAACACATCCATGATCTACAACCTGCCTGAACAACTGCTGCATGTTTAACTGCAACTCCTCCAATGAACTCAGCGTGAGAAGGAAGAAATTACATTTTCTCCTTGGTCACTCAGCATTTGTTTATCTGCCAGCATAAAGCCACCCCTGACATTTTCTGGAGGCTTCCTGTTCTCTGGCAGGGCAATAAACATTACTAGCAAAGGCAGCAGGGAGGTGAGGTCCTGGGGAGCACAGCAGAGCTTTATGGTATGTTTGCAAAAGGCGGCCAAAAAGATTACATCAGTATGTGCAGAAATCCAGCTGCAGCATCGGCACTGTGCATGGCTGTGGGTTATGGTGCTCTGAAACCACACCATGAAAAACCGCTGTGATGTATAGCGAGGATAACTTTGGAAAAAATCTTTCCTTGTGGGTTTTAAAATACCGTGCTTCTCATTGTAACGCTTGGAGTTCGTGGGCATTGAGGGCCTGCTGAGGGCTGCTGCTTTGGTTCTGGAGCTGTGTGTGAGGGGCTGGGAGGGGTTGGATCCAGGGGGCTCAGCACGCCCTTGGCCACACGGCAGCTCCTGCCTCATGTTTCCAGCTTTGCTCTCTGCTGAGATGCTCTCCTCCTCATCTCGAGGTTGTGTGTCTTGGCAGTGCCATTTCTCCATCTGATCCTTATCATGCTCTTGGCTGCTGGATGTCAGGGCAGCGAGGGTGCATTCTTGCTTTGCAGCTGAATAACAAAACACCCGGCCTGAGTCACAAGTATGTGCTGCCTGATGTGCCTGGTGCTGCTGACAGCAGCCTGCATTGGGTGCCACAGCCAGGTGTCTGCAGCCTGCTTTGCTTGGCTCTGATCGCTGGAACTCCCTGTGCCTGAGGGCAGGAGCAGCAGAGAAAGCCCTCACGATCACAATGAAAATAGCAGTGCAAGAGGAGAGAGAATCCTGACCTGGTGCAGAACCTCTCCTTAACCCCAGCATGGGAGAAGGCTGGTGCGATTGCCAACGTGATGAATGGAGGGCATCTCACAGGTTGTGTCCGTGTCTGTTGGGGCTGTGCAGGAGCTATTAGCTAAAATATGCCCACAGTGCCAAGAAAACCTCTGGTTCCTTTGGCTGTTTGTGGCATTGGCAAACTGTAAATACAGAGTGCAGTGACACATCTGCTTCCTTGGCCCAGCAGGCGGGATCCTGCAGGGTAGAGCAGCAGCAGGATGGCTCACCCGCATCAGGGACAGCTCGGGAATGTTGTTTAGGAACGGACTGAAGCAGTGTCAATATTTGCTAGGCACGATCCCACCGTGTGAGCAACAAGCACGGAATGTGGTAATAAAAGATAAATATTCTGAAGAAGAAACAAATGTTGTGGAGGAGAAAACAAGGACAAAACGGAATTGTGGCACAGCCAAGAGTGCCACAGCAATTTTTTATTTTATTTACATGGTCTCTTGGACCATAAGTCGTGTTATCTGCAAAGCAGGGGGTTTTCATTGCACCACGAAGCCCCGAGCACTGCTCCAGGCAGTGAGGGTGGCCGTCCTTCACCCACGTGGAGCTGTGGGTCTGGGGACACCCAAGGAAGAGCAGACACCTACGGTACCGGCAAGCGATCCGAGCCGAAGCCGTGGCGTTGCCCGGCGGGGGATGCGGGGCCGCGCCGTTCCCTGGGGGCGGAGGAGCGCGCCGAGCTCGACGCTTTCCGGCGCTGGCCGCCGAAGATTGCCGAAGCGGCGAGCGACGCGCATGCGCGGTGTTGCGGCGGGGCCTGGTGATGGCGGCGGAGGCGGCGGCGGAGGCGGCGGGTGGCGCGGGCACAGCCGGGGCGGAGGACGGGGCAGACACGGGCGTGCCGGGCCCTGGCGAAGCCGAGGCGGCGCCGCCGCCGCTACCGGGGCTGCAGCTGGTGCAGCAGGGCGCTGAGGCGTGCGTCTACCGGGGCAATTTCCTGGGGCGGGCGGCCGTGGCCAAGCTCCGCTTCCCCAAGCGCTACCGGCACCCGGCGCTGGAGGAGCGGCTCGGCCGGCGGCGCACGGCGCAGGAGGCGCGATCCCTGCTGCGCTGCCGGCGGGCAGGTGGGCTCTGCCGGGCCGGGCACCGCTGTGCCGGGGGTAACGCGGAGCCGGGAGCTCCCGTCTGCCTGCGGCCAGTGTTCCATTCGTTGTGTTGTGTTGTTTTGAAACAGGGATCCCGGCTCCCGTGGTCTACTTCGTGGATTATGCATCCAACTGCATCTACCTTGAAGATATTGTTGGCGCGATCGCCGTTCAGGATCACATCTACTCCGTGCAGCGGGGCGGCAGCAATGCCGGCAGCCTCCTCGGCTTGGCAGAGAAGATGGGCCAGCTGCTGGCCAGGATGCACGATGAGGACCTCATCCATGGCGACCTTACAACGTCCAACATGCTGCTGCGGCCGCCCGCGGAGCAGCTGGACTTGGTGCTGATTGACTTTGGGCTCAGCTTTGTATCAGGTCTTCCTGAGGATAAGGGAGTCGATCTATATGTGCTGGAAAAAGCCTTCCTTAGTACCCATCCCGATACAGAAACTGTGTTCCAGGCTCTGCTACAGAGCTATGCGGCCACATCTAAGAAATCTGGCCCAGTGATCAAACGTCTGGATGAGGTGCGGCTCAGGGGGAGGAAGAGGTCCATGATTGGGTGACAGCAGGCAGCGATGGGGAAATATTCCTGCTTGTTTCTGCCTGGGAGGTTATTTATACTTCCAGCTACTTTTATTGCACAGATTACTATTTTGATAATAGTGTCTTGTATAAAATAAATTGGATTGGATTTCTAACTGTTGTAAAGTTACCCAAATAATGTTGAAATGTGAGTACTGAAGGTCGCTTCTGACCTCAGCATTAGATGTTTCTGTTGAAAAGCAGCTCTGCTCCATGGGCCTTGTTCTCTGTGCAGGTACAACACCTGGTAATCTTTTCAGCCCAGGGATTGCTGTTTCCTGGGAGGTGAGGGGGGCCTGGGAGTACCTACAGAGCATCAACAAAAGGTCATCAAGGAAAACAGATGTGTTGTTTTCTCAGACTACAAAGTGTTTCAGTCCATTATCATGGCCTCTGCACATGCTAAAACGTCTCAAGACTCTGAATTCCAGGACACGAGCAATGGTTGAAATAGAATACTAAACACAGGACAAGTTCAGTTGCTTCTTTTTTTCAGTAGTAATTTTGAGTTAGTTTTCAGTTGATATTCTGTTGTTAAGTATATGCAACGGTTGTTAATGAAGAGTTTTCTGCTCAGAAACATTAATTGAAATGCAAGAAATCTGCTGCAAATTTCTGTTTTTGTAGGTTTATATGGTGATCTGCTTGCACTGTGACGTCCTGCCTACCTGTGGGAGGTATTGGTGGGTTTTGGTAACTTTTCCTTATATTAATTGATTTATGGTGTAATGGTGTGAATGTAAGATGGCCCAGAGGAAGTTTATGAGCCCATGGTACAGGGCGACCAGTCCTGCTTTAAGTGCTCTGTGAGCTTTGACGCTTTCAGAAAGGAGTTGAGGTTCTGTGCCCCTTAGGAGAAGGGAACGCTGTTCCCTCTTGCTGCTGTGATGGAGCCGCAAGGGCTTTGAGAATGGGCTGAACGGAGGGGCCGAGCCCGCAGCTCCGCCCCACGCTGTGCGCTGCTGTGTGCGGCGCCGCGCTGGGGGCGGTGAGGCAGGGAAGAAGGCCGCGAGCGGCGGTTGGGAAGCTTTCGGCGGTGGCGCAGCGCTGATGTCGTCGCTTTCTTAGTCGAAGTTTCGCGGTTCGCGGCCCGCGCGGTGCAAGTGTCCTAGCGCTGCGGGCTGCCCGTGCCCGGCGCGCATTCACTTCCTTGCCAGAGGAGGCACTGGGCGAGTGCTCGGCTCCAGCGTGGGGCCCGGGTTCCACCGCCTCAGATACAGCTTTGCCCCGGGGTCGCCATGGGTTGTTTTCTTCTGTTTTGTTTTTAAAGTCACAAGGGATGCCGCCAAGGCTTGCTAACCTGTGCATCTGCCCCGCGCACAGCCCTGGGGCAGTGCCCTGTAGCCGGGCAGGCTGGGCTGCGCAGAGAGCGAATGCAGCAACATTCAGTCGCTCAGGCTCCTGCAGGGTGCTGGACCCGAGCCTTGCAGCGCAGTTGGAGCAGGTGGATGTGAGCTAATGAGCCCCTGATCGGAGCCCCCCACACCCCCAGCACGCCGCCTTCCCTGCCCACTGCCCCATCTGTACAAACACTGCTCTGCCTGCCTCCCGGTGATGCCAGGGCTGTGTTATGTTTGCAGAGCCCTTTGAAGCAGTCTGTTTCTAACTATGAGTATGTTTATTAAAATGCAGTCCTCTCTGCAGGAGCGTGGAGTAGAAACAAAGCTGATGGACTGCAAGTTTTTATGGCCGGGATGCTGTAATGAGGGCTGAGCTATCTGAGAGTGGAAAAATCCCAGCAGGTGCGTATTGTGGTGGTGTGCTCCCCCCATACATGCACTTCTTCCTCCAGCTCCCTCCCTCGGCCCTTGCACAGGAGGGCTGTGAACAACAGCACTCATAGCACTTGGGCTAAGACAGATTCATGGCCACAGACCTGTCTCAAACTGGGGGGCAGTTCAACAGCAGAGGGCCGGTTGGTATGTGGCTAAAATACAACGTATGACCACGAATCCGTCATCTTGACTCCATAAATATTGAATGGCCCAAGAGTACCTGAGCTCTCCTGCATGGCAGCATGACAGGATCTGCCCTGGAGCGGGGATGCCCTGGAGGTTATGCCTGCACAGATCTTTTACACGTTGATGCCAAGATGCTTTGCCAACACAGATCCTCAGTAAGTGATCAACAGTTTGCTTTAGGCTTTGTTAGCTTTGCTAAGATCGTATCTTTGTGCATGTATAATCCCCTTAGACATAAACTACTGACCAAATATGGCACTATAGGAGTGGATCCAGCTCCTTACCTATGTGGTTCAAGCAGTTCAGAAAGAAAAGGGGTCTGCTCTCAACTGCATGACTCAATGGGAGGAGCTCCTCTGCGTGTGGCTTTTCCCTGCCCTTCATCAGTAAGCAATCCACTGTATCCAGCCATCTCAAATCTTGTTGTGTACTTATTTACAATCAAGCTTTGTTAAGCACTGTATCATATCTATATTATATTAATAAATAATTCTAGCTTCTCTCTTATTAGTGTAGTGTCACTGTTTCCATCTGTGATGTATCCACAAAGAGGAGGCTCCAGACCTGCAGAATACCCACCTGCACCTCCCTGCATCCCTGCCTGTGTCACTGCTATAGTACCTTGGAGCTGATCCTTGGGTCACAGTTATGTGTGACACCAGGAGAACCGGTGATGTTCTGCCCCAGCTTATCCAGGTGAGCTGTTTGCACCAACCCTAGGGGTATGCTGGCCTTCACAAATCCCAAAGAGGTCCTTTCTGCCACCTGAGAGGACATGGAATGGTGGGATAGTGCAGGGTGATGGCTTGCATTGCACACAGCCACTGGGTGTCTCCCTGCCATCATCACCAGCACTGAAAAAAAGTCTGCATTTGGGGAAAAAAAGGTCTTTCAACAGCAAATATTTGTAGTTGTGTGCTGGACGGGCAGCTGGTCGGTCTGCTGCTTTCTACATCTGAAATGTTGCAGGAGACCAAGGGCAGACTGCCACAAACAGCTTCATTTCCAATGTTTCATTCCCACTGCTTTGGGAGCGGTCTGCCCTTGGCTTCTCCCAGAGTGGAAGGAATATGGAGGGTGTGCAGGCAAGCTGGGAAGGAGGGAAAAAGGAAAGAGGGAATGGCAAAGGGAACAGAAGTAATAGAGTTTCATAGAAAGAATTTGGAGTGTTAAGGGTTTGAATGGGACTGCTGGTTATTGATGAGATTGTGTTTCTGGTGTTTGATTGCTGTTGGTGATTTCTCTTATGGAAAAGGGCAGGCAGCCACCCAGCTCAGGTTCACAAGCCTGGTAGAATTATTTTTATTACTATATTACTTTTAAGTAATATTACTTTTTCAGTAATAATAATGAACTTTGCTTAGCCCACTAATGGCATAAGTACAGAACTAAAATAATGGGATTTTTGGAAACCTGTGGGTTGTAGACCTCTAAGTCCTCCAAGTAGAAAAACAGTTGTGGGAGAAAATGCATACTAGTATGGCAAGAAATAGGGATGAGAACGCAGTTGCATAACCTGGGTATGCTGTTACATGACTTTTGAACAGCACCTCTTCTGTGTGGGCAGTTGCTGTGTGCATATGTAAGCTCTGCATGTAGGTGATACAGTGTGGGTTTTTTTAGTCTGTGCCTTGATGTCTGCAGGAAATTGATATTTCCCAGTTTTGCAAGATGCAAAACACTGATAACCTTTTGCAGCCCATCAGTGCTGATAGGAAACCAAGTCAGTGCCATAAAAGCATAAAAGCTCATTTGTAGCCCAGAGTTCAGTGTGTGAGGGTCACCACAGGGAGATAAAGCCTCTCCCTGGCCAGGCACAGGCTGCGTCCCACCACCTTTCTCCCCATGCGAGGAGCTGGGGGCCGGGTGAAGCAGCTCACAGCCTGCAGTGCTCTCAGCTGGGAAATGAATGGAGACAGCCCAGGAACCTCCTTTTTATTTTCCTTTCCCGATACAGTTTTATTCCTGATGTTATGCACAGAAAGGCCAGAGGAAAGTCCCCATAGCTCTCCCTGTGCTTTCTCTGGGCCCCAAAAGAAGGAGTGTTTGCCAGTGGGGCTGTATGGCTGCAGGGCCAGAGCCAGGCGGATGTTGGATCCTCACTGTGCCAGCAGCCCCAGCAGTGCCCAGCCAACCTTTTGTGTCTGTTCAGCTCCAAAAGCAGCCACAGTAACGATGCTTCAGCCCCTGCCTGGAGTGGGTGTGGGGATGGACTGATTTGTTACCATTTGTGCAAAGCTGTCCGTTAAGGAAGCGGAGAGGAACATTTGGAGCATGGCTGTGCTGGGGGAGCAGCCTGGCTCTGTGCTGTACCACTACACTCTGCCTCTTAACTTCTCATCCCCTCTGTGCCAATGATTCGGGGCTTCTGTAAGACAAGAGCTTTCCCCAGTGGGCTGTCTGCCTTTTCATCTGATTCACTTGCCTCTAACGCCTTTGATGCGGTAGGAGTGATGGGCATGGAGGCAGTAGCTCTGCAGAGAGCTGATTATTTGCAGGAAGGGATGGGTCTCCATGCTGAGCAAGATTTCTATACATCCCCCATGTATCTGGGCCCCAACTCTCACAGGTTCTGAATGCTTTTAAAGCACTCAGAGGATGCTGCTGGAGCACTAAGGCAGAGGGTTATATTGCTTTCCCTTCTCTCCTTAGCTTCCTTTAACCCCAACCTTGATGCAAAAAGCAGAGAATGCTCAGCTCCTCCGGCTTTGATCCATCTGTTAGAGCTTCAGCCTAAGTGCTATGGTGTGTGCCCCTCTCTCGGCCCTGTGCACAGCAGTGCAGGAGGGGTCCTGTCCAGGGCTGCAGCTCCTCAATTTCCTTCTCGGCTCAGACTGAAGCATCCTCTCCCGTCAGGCTGTACCAGGGCCGGCCGGGCTGCAGTCATACGCTCCTCACTTGATTCCTGAGCCTTACCCTGGTGGCGGCCAAGACTTTGTCTTTCCGGTGTTTCCATGGTCCCGTCCCGCTCCGCACCGCTGCGCTTTTGTTCAGCGTTCATTTATTTTTAACAAGAAAAGCGCTTCACGCGGCACCGCGAAACAAATCGTCACACATCCGAGCCCCCGCTTAGACCGAATAACAGAATCACGCAACCGCAGCGGAGCCGCTGTCGGACAGAGACCCGAGTCCGGAGCGGGGCGGGCCGGGCTGCGGGCGTTCCTCCCGGCGGGCGGGGCGGCCTCGTTCTCCCCTCCTTCATCCATCCCGCCCCGGTATAAAGCTGCGGAACGGCGCGGGGTGCGGGATGCGGGATGGCGGCGCTGGGGGCGGTGGTGAAGAAGGCGTGGAGCGTGCGGCGTGCCGTGGTGTTGCTGGGGGCGCCGCTGGCGCTGCTGCCCGTGCTGCTCAGCCTGCCCGCCAAGGTACCGCGTGGGCACCGCGCTGCTGCCGGGGCTGTCAGACACAGAGCGGGGCGCGGAGCGGGGGGCGCGGAGCCGAGGTGTGCAGAGCCGAGGTGTGCAGAGCCGAGGTGTCCAGCTGGTGCGTGGACGGGCGTTGTGGGGCCGCGTTGACATTTGAAGGGGGTGGGCTGAGCGAACTGTGCTCATGTAGGCTTCTGTCGGGGAGTTGTATGGAACCGATGGTGCTGGATTCTGAAAGGTTTTGTGAGATATTTGTGTTCCGTAGGTGCAGGATAAAATTGCTTTGGAAAGGCTTTGGGATGTGAGTGAGGCTGAAGGGTTTTGCAGCTGTCCCTCACGCATCCTCGGGTGGAAGCACGGGGGGCTGTGAGGTCACAGGGAAACTTGTGCCACTGACCTCAGTGAGTGGGGTTTTGCCTGATGTTGTGACTCAGATCCCTCTGAGAATGACTCAGGTTGTATCAGAGGACAGGTGATGTTTGGTGCGTAGCGATGACGGCGTGATTCGGATGCAGCGAGGACACGCAGGTGCATTTGTTGAGTGCGTTTCTCTGGGCAGCCTGATCCAGTGCATGGTCTGGTGGTTGGCAACCCTAACCATGGCATGGGGGTGGAAGCAGATGGTCTCTGAGGTCCCTTCCTACCCAACCCTTCTCGGATCTACTTCTGCCTGTGTAGTGCTTATCAGTGAAATCTCTACATGCAAGACAGCAAAATGACTCTCCGGAATTAAAACAATTAATACTAATATGACCATTGCTTTACCAGATGCTCATGGAAGAGTTTGCTGACACCCAAGTTGCAAAGATTTGAGTGTTTGAGGAAGGAATGGAATAAAAAATCTCTGCTCGTGTTCAGGGGGCAGCAATTCCTCTGCGCTATCCTCATGGAATTGCCCCTTGCTGTTCAGCACAGAGGGAATGTTGCTGTTGTGTCAACACAGGATTAGGCGCAGCCACCCGGAGCCTGAGCTACAGGGCTGTAGGAAGCAAAGGGAAGGGCTCAAACTTCTTGCAGCAGTGTGAGGGCTTGGGGAAGGGGGAGTAGGAACAGCGGAAGGCATGGGAGCTGCCTCCAGCATTCAGCAAGCTTCAAACAGTGGGAAATCAGCTTACTAATCTGCTGCTGGTGTCATGGGAATGCTCCTCCAGACAGGCACCCACAGCAAGGTGGGGCCGGAGGAGCTGTCGAGCAAGGTGCAGCTGTTGGAGCAAGTTTTGTGTTACTGAGTTTTTGCACATCTGGAGCATGGCAGTTGGGTGGACTGGAGAGCTACATGCTCCCATTGAGTGGTCGTTGTGCTGTGTGGTGAGAGAAGCCCATAGGGCAGGAGAACATTGGGGTGCAGCCTTGCGATGAGGCTTTCCTCATGTAGGTGTCTACTTAGAGGTATCTCTGTGGCACTCTCCTGCTCTGGGGATACTGAAATCTCTTGGCATGTCAAGTGAGAATTTACCTTCTCCCCAGTGAGATGCTCAGCAACTCTCATCTCCACAGAGACCGCAGACACATGGAATATACCAAGCTGGAAGGCATCCACAAGGATCAGAGCTATAGGGAGCCACCTGAGGTCTGGCTTCAAGGGCAGCATCTCAGTTGGATCGGGAGACTGAGATATCATAATCTAAAGTTGATAGAGCAGAGAAACACAAGTAGGATGTGATTTCTTGGATCCATATGTGCTCTTGGGTGAAACCTCGAGGTCTATGTGCAGTGGGTTCCCCTGTGAAACCTGCACCTCAGTTACCCCTCCCCAGAGCTGAAACCTTTTGAGGAAGAGGACACCTCAGGTCTGGCCTTGCTTATTGCTGCTGAGCTCCAGTATCCATAGCTACAATGCTACTTATCAGCTGTCACCCATGCTGGGGGCTCTCCAGGCTGCTGTGCCCCTCCTTTCAGAGGTACAGTGTCAGGGCTGCAGTGGTGCTGACATTTTACTGATACTCCTTGTTTTCATAGGATCACAGAATGGTTGGGTAGGATTAAAAATCATCGATCTCCAACCCTGGCCATGGGCTGGCTGCCCCCAACCAGATCAGGGTGGCGAATTTGATGAAGCCCTGGAGGAGGAGATTCTATGTAGTGATTTCCTCTGCAATCTCCTTTCTCTTCAATAGAGAAATGAAATTTCTGCTCTGTCAGCAGGTTACCAAAACCCCCAGATGTGCTCTCCAAACTGAGTTAGGAACAGTGAGAAATGAGTCGTGCCTGTAACATAACCCAGCCCAGAGCATAATACCCCATGCTCCCCACTAAGCACAAGGGTCTGTGTCAGCTCCAGCTCTGGTGGCTGCTGAAATGGCAGAATGTTTGTCCCGGGTGCGGAAGTGCCCACGACCCCCCGGCTCACGGAGTGGTGAATGATTGCCAGGAGCTCAGTGGGGCAGGGGGGGGCTGGAGGAACTGCTGTGCTGGAAGGGGCATGGGGGACACTTTTAATGAGCTGTGCAAAGAGCTTGTTCCAACAGCTTCTAATGAACTCAATGTCTACGGCCTCTTGGCTTGGTAACAGCTGAGGCAGCCAAATCTGCTAAAAGGAGCTCTGAGCAGGCAAATGGGTCCCAATGCCTTCAGAAAACAGGCTTGACTTCCTCAGTGGACATAGAGCAATTTAAAATCGACTTGGATGTAATGAGTCCTCCTGATGAGAACAAGGAGACTTTAAGAACTTCCAGAAGAAAAATGACTTTGCTTGCGCTCAAAAGCAAGGAACATGGGGCATCTCCAATGGAAGGCATTGTGAGGGAATGGGTGATGCAAATGTAGGCGACATGGCGAGCTGGGGGCACAGTGTGCAGGGGGTAGGGGTCTGAATCTTGGGCTGGAGCAGTGCTTGCTGAGTTGTAGGAACACGAGTGGCTGCTGGTGGGAGAGCAGCCCGGCAGGGAAATGGTGGTGGTAGCCCTGTTATGTGTCGTGCACAAAGTCCACCTCTGAGTTACGTATGTGCCTGGTGATTTAGAAAAGCCAATTTCACAAAACTGAATGCAAAGATAAGCTCTTATTTTCATCTCTTTTAACTTCGATGAAGAAAGAAGAATGATAACTGGAAGCTGTGTGATTATGTGCACTGCAAGCTTTGGTCAAGGCAAGCCTGGCTCAGCAAGCTGGCACAAAGAAGGTGACAGCAGTGATGCTCAGGGCAGGGAAAGAAAAGCTGGCAAGAATTAATGTTAATTGGAAGCTAAGGACCATAGAAGACATGAGAAGGGATGAGGAAGAAATTCCTCATCAGGGTGTTGAGGGTAATGAGCAATATTTCAGGATGTGTGGACAAAAGGAATCTGATAGGCTGTTGGGATTGCCAGGAATGCTGACCACAAGCTGGGCTGAGCTGCAATCCCCTTGGAAATCAGATTCCCCAAAAAGGGCTTGGAAGATGGCACCCTGTATTTAGCTGAACATGACTAGTAGACTGGATACCCATAGCCAAGAGGCTCAGTATGGTATTTGTGTGTACAGGCACGTGAAAGTTGAGCATAGGCAATGAGAGCCCACAGGCTGCTGTTTGCTGAGGTGGTGGCTTTTAGCAGAATGCCCTTGCAGCCTTGCTTCCATAGTTCAAAGATGGCTTTAGCAAACTGGACAAGAGAACATGCCACAGTGGTGAAAGACTTTATGAGCTTGGCCTGTTTCTTTCAAAGTACGAAGAGTTGTGAGGGCGCATCCATCATAACCAGAGTTCAGAGAAGCCCAGGTAGTGCATAAAATGAGATGCAGAGGACGGAAGCTGTCAGATCACAGCAACATGACACTAAGAGTGAACTTAATGGCTCACCGTCATGAAAATGGTTCTTTTTCTGTTTTAAAATATGGTGGATCTTTCCTAAAAATAATGCAGGAATGGAGCTGTCTTCAGGCAGGGAGTACTGCTATCATTACATGGTGTCAAACTGCCACTGGGCTGTTCCAGCTCTGCAGTCCATCTGAAGCTGCAGGAGCCATCGCTGCCCCCAGGAGTGCATGTGAGGCTCAGACCTGTGAGGCAGGGCCAGTTCTCTGGAAGATGCCCATCTTTGTCATTATTTCCCTACGTGATTGTGGTCAGTTTGTCTACTTTTCCCGAGCCTCTACTGTCCCTTTTGTAAAGCAGAGAAAATGATTCTGTTTTTCTGCCAATTGCTTATACTTTTTGAAGTGTTTTGTGTTTCATAAGCTTTGTGTCTTTAGGGTAACTCCAGAGCAAAAGTATCTTCACCAGCGTTCACTGCAGCTCTAGCAGCTGATGCCCCTATGTTAAGGGCCCCTTTCCAGCCACTCCGCAAATACCCAGAGCAAAAGAACTCCGCTGGCAGGAATGCTGGTAAACAGGGCTTGTTTTATGTCCAGATTACATAATGTTTGCAGGAGCTGTGTTGGTAGAAATCGGATTCAAATACCCATCCTATTGGACAGCAGGCAGTGTGACTGGGAGGCCTGTGACACCATCAGAGCTGAGAACTGGGGACAGTTTGTGAACGAGATGCTGACAGCTGCTGGTACTCAGGAGCTCTGAGTGTCATGGATAGGAAGTTCCTTTGTAATGGCAGTGGGATAATGAATCTTGAAAAGCTCCAGCTCTGGCCAAAATATCTCTGGTATTGGGATTGAGGTTCTGGAAGAACCTTTATGTTCCTCATTTGCTTGATCATAGGATGGGTGTTGGGGAGAGTCAATGAGAGGTGTTGAGGCTGTGTTGGCCATGGAACATGCAGAGGTTGGTGGAGCAAACCCAAAGCATGGCTGTGCCTTTAGGCAGAGCTCTTTCAAGCACCAGGTCTGCTAGGAGCTTGCTGTGCCTGTAGGGTCTAGATCCAGCTGAAGCTCCTGTAGTGTCCTCCAGCTTGGCAGTGGGACTGACAGCTCACCCCCATGCCTTGGTGCTGTGTCTGGGTTCACAGCTGTTGAGCCGTTCTCCTGATCTGACCCCCATTCCCTGCCAGCATCTCAACCCCATCTCCCTCCCAGCCTGCCCATGGGAGCTGTGGGGCTCTGCTCCCTGGGCTGCAGCTCAGCAAGTCCTGGTGTGGAAAATCCCCGGTGCCTTCAGTGCAGCCAAGGCGGCATCTGCCTCGGGGTGGGCAGAGGTCGCTCCCAAGTGTCTTGTGCAATGGCAAGGAGAGCTGCTCCAGTCCATAGCCATCAAGCTCTTCCCTGGAAATCATTAAATGGTTATAAAATTAACCCAATCACAAGACCCATTTAAAAGCCCCTATTTGCTACCATTTTCCCCTCTGAACTTTGATAGGCTTATTCTGCAAAAAAATACAAAATGAAGCTGCGTGAAGGTGAGAGAGGAGTAGAAGGGAGTCTGGTGGTGACCCAGCATGAGGATGAGAAGTGTGGGGGTGATGCTGCTGCACACACCAGGGCTGCACTGAGGGCAGCTGGGTCTGTCCCTGTCCTTCTGCAGCTTTCTTTTTGGTGTCATTTGCTGTCAGTTCATGTGGGTTTCATCATTTGAGCAAAGCCCTCCATACAGCAGGTTCTTTTTTTTACCCTATTCAGTTTTACTCCTTGGCATTTGACCTTGCAGTGAGCATTGTGTATTAGATTCATGCTGTATTTCACTGTAATGTTTGTCAGAATGCTTTGTGCACATCTTCGTGCACCAGAAAAGAACTCTTCTTTAATTCGTAATTAACTTTCTAAATCAGACTTCATCTCTTTAATGAAGCCAACTGCAATCTGCTGACCACTGATGGCTGCTCCTATACCCAGGTGTTCAATACTTGCAGTTGCTCTTCCTGTGTAAGAGGCAAAATATGTTTGTTTTGTAGTCCAGTGGTGCAACTTTCCAGAAAACTGAAGGGCACTTTTCTGCTGGGAGACAAACTCATTTGTAAGGCCTTTAGAGAATGAATGGAAAATGACTTAATGAGAGTAGAACTATTTCTCTGGAATACAGAAAGAGGCAGAGCCAAGAGGCATTACCGATTGCCATGGGGGTGAAATCACTCATCTGCTGTGTGAACGTTTTAAACGTGATTTTTTACTTTTGCAAAGTTTAGTACTGTTGGGTTTGTGGTGCCAGTCCCATTGGAGCAGATAAAGTAAAGCCATGGAGATCTCCTGGGAACTGCTGGGTGCCACATCTGAGCTCTGCTCTGGGAACACAAAGGTTTTATTTCACTGTATCTCACACGCCATTGCACCACAGTCTAAATTTAAGACCATGAATGTTCTTTGAATCCAGAACTTAAGAACCTGATGTGAAATGGTGGCTTCCTTGTGATTCATACACTCAATAAGAAAAGCAAATAGTTCTCAGTTCTTTAATATTCACTTTTCTATGTGCGTGGTGCACTTGAGTTTTATGAGGAAAATTGCTTGTGAAATGCAAAACTAGAATGCCAAAGGCAAATAACCAGTTCTGTCACTCTGGCCAGTTTTCAGATGCATGCCGCAGGTGGACTGAATGATATATTGCTGTTCCTTCTCATGGTGAACTAGCAGTGCTGCAGGTGGCCTGACACCTTTTGGCTCAGCCCTACCTGCTCTCGTGCCTTGCTGCAGGCTCTGCACATCCACCAGGCTGAGCATGAAGGCCATTCATACACGGTGCTGCTCCAAAACCTGGCCGAGCCCTGAGCCTCCTGGGGGGCCCTGGCAGCCCCAGCCCTGGGGCAGGGAATGGAGGTCCAAGAGGAGATACAGAGGGGCCTTTGAGAAACAATCCAACCTGTTCAACAAGCTGGAAAAGAGTGGGGAAATAAATAGCTCTGGGGCTTCCAAAAGGCTCTCAGTGGTTATTTATAGCTCTGTGGGCACCCTGCCTCTGCTTGCTGCCAGTGACCCCTTCAGCCCCCCGTGGCTTTGTGCTGGGCTCCCAGTTTCCTCCCAGGCTCCACTCCTCTGCTCAGGGCTGTTGTCCCAGCTCCTTTCCCTGGCTTTCCAGGACAAGAAGCTTTGCTCTCCTTTGCCTCCCAGTTCAGTGAATGAATGGGCACTGGGAGCACTGGGTTTCCGCCAGCCATGGCAGCACAGCACTTGGGCAGGCTCCTCAGGAAGTGGCACTTCCTGATCAGAGTGCTTGATTTACTGATTTCTGCAGGGACTGGGTGCCTTGGAAAGGTTTCTCACAGATCTCTCAGGAGGCTCTGAGCTAGCAAAAGAAACCTTTCTGTGTGCCTCCTGCTGCTAATGGGAGGGGGCTCGGTGCATCCATCTCTCAGAGCTGTTTTCTTGTAGCCATACAAAGTTGGAGGGGAAGCACAGATGAATTGGTGTAGCAGCTGTCGGATAGTTGGACAAGTAAGGGCATTAACAGCAGTGCATCCTGAGCATTGGCACCCCACTTCACCTCCAGAGGCACCTCCTTCCCTCCAGAGCCTCCTGGATTGAAGACTCTGCACTGCTATCCTCCAGCATTGAGGCTCAGGAAACTGGGAGGGATTTGGGATTTTGTTATGCTTTCAGAGGATGAGTCCTGAGCCCCCTATGCAATCTGGTGGGGGAAAGATGTTGCTGTTGATGGAAATGATTTGAGGGGAGATAGGATATCCTTGGAAGAATAACTGATGCATGTTGCTTGTCTTGGTATCTCCAAGTGAAAAGACTTCTCAGACACTGCTTATGTTGTTTTCCCTCTCTGTTTCTCTTGCAGGAAGGAAGATGCCTCTACGTGATCCTACTGATGGCACTGTACTGGTGCACAGAGGCGCTGCCCCTGGCTGTGACAGCTCTGCTGCCCATCGTCCTCTTTCCCTTCCTGGGCATCCTCCCATCTAACAAAGTTTGCCCACAGTATTTTTTAGACACCAATTTCCTCTTCCTCAGTGGTTTGATCATGGCATCAGCCATCGAGGAGTGGAATTTACATCGCAGGATCGCACTCAGGGTGCTGATGTGTGTGGGAGTGCAGCCAGCCAGGTGACTGCTGGGGCAGGGGGTGTGCATGGGGGGCATGGGCTGCAGGAGCCGAGATGCAGCTCTGCACACAAGCTGCTCTTTCATTTAATTTTAAAATGTCCCTGCACATGAGCTTTTCTTCCCGCAGCCAGAATGTGTTAGAATCTGTCAAACTTCAATTCAGCTTTTTCTTTTTTTCTCTCTTTCAGACTAATTTTAGGGATGATGTTGACAACGTCTTTCCTGTCTATGTGGTTAAGTAACACTGCCTCCACTGCTATGATGCTTCCAATTGCAAATGCAATTTTGAAAAGCCTCTTTGGGGAGAAAGACACATCTAAGGATATGATCAGGGAAAATGAAGAAACACAAGGTAATTGAGACAGGGCAGAAGTATGAGCCAGCTGAGGTCTGCCCTTCTGCCATCAAACTTGGTCCCAGTTTAATATGTTCTTTGTTACTGTGATGGAAGGGTATTGACATACAGCTCCCTCTCATCCTTTCCCTTCCTCATGTCACACTAACAAGTTGGAAATATGTGGAAACACCACAAAGCAGTGACCCCCACTGCTCCCTAAACCCAGCACTGGCACAAGCAGAAGGCCGGCTCTGCATGCCCACTCGGATGCAGTGTGCTGATATCTATAGGGTGCCACGTGCTTGTGCATAGGTTCTTTCTTCTATTTCTCCCCTCATAAAATGGGGGACTGAGAGAGAAGGCACAGATGAAGGGCAAGACAGCTGGCTGAAAGCCTAGTTAAAAGTGCTTTGTGATTTCCCCTGGTCCAGCCCTGTGTTGCTGCTTGGTGTTGGCAGTAAGCAGGTAGGTGGTGGATGGGCTTTGGCAGGGTTATGCAGTCAGAGAAGGCCTTACTCCAGCCCTGCTTTCACAGGTCATTCCCTGAGAGCTTGGGATTCTGGCAGGCAGGGGTGAAAGACAGAAGTGAAGCAGTGAAATCCCCTTTGTAGCCCCTACTGGTAACTGGAGCAACAGCTGTAGGTTCTCTTTTTAGCACTAATTAGCTGCTCTACTTTCTCTACAATTTAAAGACAATAGTGTTTTGGTTTCCACTGAGTCCGAAGGCAGGTTAATGAGTTCAGAGAACTGAAGTATGCATGCTCTAATAAAGATATAACTAATAATTCATTCTTCATGTCTGGCAATCATGAGATGTTTGCACTCCGTGTTGCTCTGTCACATTTGCTTTATGAATTTTTGACCATACACTTCTATTAAAATCCACCCCACTGCCCTTCTTGCTGTGATTTCTCCTTCTGCAGAAGCATTGTTTTACGTGAACCTGTTTTTAACTTTCTTGACTCCATCCTCTAACATGATTTGAGTGTGTAGCTGGGACAGTGGAGTTTGAGAACATGCAAAATCCAGAGTTCTGTTGTCCTAGACGTTGGCAAGCACAAAGTTAATGACCTTGGCTCAAAATGCTTAGGACTGTGAGAGAAACCAGCAAGGGGAGGGGCTGCAAGCAGATGAATGAATAAAATGACACTTTGCAACTATCATGTAACCGTGTGATGATGTATTTTTCTTTTGAGGTAGAAACTTACAGAAATAATAAACACAAGGGAAGGAGCAGTGATCTGCAAAATGTCCAAAAGGCAGATATTCTTGTAGACTTTTTATTTGAACTGCAGTACCTCAGGATAGGCTCATCCTTTTCTGTAATCGTTCTGAATGGATGAGAAAAACATTGCTGGGAAGATGCCATGAGCCTGAAGGCAGTTGAAACCAATGAGTCTGCTGTATAGGTGGGAGAGGGGAGGTGAAAGTGAGCTTTGTGCAAGGCTTTCCTGTCCATCAGGTGTCGCCTGCAGTTAGGACTGGCTGCACTTCTTGGATGGGTTGTTGCCCTTTGTTGTTTGTAGATCTGACCTGCTTCAATGTAAGAAGATGGTATATTTATTTAGAAATCAGCTTGATCTTTGTGATCTAAAAAAGTTGTCATCTGAGGGCTGACACAGACAAGGAAGCTTTTATTGCAGTGTACACTGTGTGTGGAAGTGAGCTGTTACGATTATGCATGATAGCATCGATCTGCATATTGGCTTGGGTATGTTTTAATAACAAAGTAGGGGTGTGCAGGGGACTAAAAAAGAAAATAAAGATATATAGGAATGAAACATACTAAAGAATGTATCCGTTACAGTGCCCATAAAGGCATTTGGCTCTCTAAAGGAATGTGAAGTGTATGAATCAGCATGGTTGGTGCATTGCTTTGCTGACACGTCCCACTGGTCTCCGGTCAATTGACCATATTTCCGTGCTGCTGAGAACCTCGAGGTTGCAATCAGCTGTGCCCATGCTCAACCATGTGGGCAAAATTTTGAAGATAAGCAAATATTTGCATGCATGAGTTGTTGAGAGCCAAAGCTTGGAGTCTTTTCTTGTGATTTTTGCACAGCTTGATAGAAGAAATCAGTTAGATGACTTGGTGTGTCTGAAATTCTGAGTTATAAATTCTGTACAGCTCTGTCTGACGTCTCCATTCCTATTGCCAAACCATGTGCTGGTTGTGTGCCAAACTGAAAACTGCTGTCACTGTGACCCTGACTCTCCTGCTCTCTGCCCACTAACCCATCATTGCCAATATTTCACTTCTCTAAGCAAATTAAGTATTTCCAGATGCAAATAGTGATTATTTTAATTATCTGTATATTTTTAAATAATCTTCTTCCCTGCATAGAGGAGTCTGAATCTTCTGCAGATTCAGGATGAACTGCAGTCAGTGTTTGTGATGTTTCCTGAGATCACAGACCTGGAAACGATGTCTCTATAGGGGCAGGTGGAAAATGTGCATTGTTGGTCATTGCTGCCATGGCTGTGTGGGCAGGATGTGGCCCAGCACTGCCACCTGCACCCCTCAGAGGGTGGCAATACTCTTCCTTGGCCCTTTTCAGTCTTTTAGGAGCTGTAGAAACATCATTAAGGCCAAAGTTCTCCAGGACAAGGTATATGAGGTATTGGGGTGAATTGGCCACTGAATCTCTCACACTGCTCTGTGCAAGGTGTGTACAGCCAGCACCCAGCTCAGTGTTTTTTGACTTCCTCTGGCATACGGACCTGTAGAAATGTTCAGTCCCTTTTTCCAGGCTTCACAGGAGAAGATTACTTTGCAAGCAAGTCTGCCTTGCCTTTAACACACCTTCCTTGAGAGGTAACTTAAGGTGTTCCTGGTGAGATGGGGTGGAGGTGGGGCTTAGCAGAGAAAAAAAATGGAAAAATGTGAAGAGGTGGAATGAAATATGTAGCTTTGCAGAGCCGGCACTAGGCATCAATGCTAAGAGACCGGCTAAATCCAGTGGGAGACCAACAGTCAGCCACGGGTTAATGTTCTGCTAATTACATCCCTCCATCGCAGTACCCTTGAGATGAAAGCTCAGCATGTGTGCATCCAAGCCAATTAACTCAATTTCGGTTAATTAGCCACGTGTAAAACACGAGAGTGCAAGCTGTCTGGCTCACTGAGCTGGAACAAGCGGCTTGTCATTGGTGAGCTAGTCCAGAGACTTTGACCACTGGCTCCTTCCATACACTGCTTTCGGCTTCTGGTGCCCAGGCAGAGCAACGAGGGTTGAGTTGAGGCCCGAGGAAGTTTGGGGGCTGCTGGGCTGACCGTGGTGGGAGGGGGCTGTGGGCCTCAGGTCAGACACGGCAGTGCCTGAGGGAAAGTGGCAGAGGCTGTGGTGACCTGGGCTGAAAGAGGTTAAAGGTCATTGAATCATAGAATATCCTGAGTTGGAAGGAACCCATAGGGATCGTCGAGTCCAAGCCCTGGCTCCACACAGGCTCCAGTCCTGTAGAGGGTATGGAAAATAGAGTTTATCAGCACATCCCTGCTCCCATCCTCAGGAGCTCAAGCCACAGTGAATGGTACAAACCTTAGTATGAGATATGATTTAAGAAAACCTGCATGATTGTATTTCTGGTCTGTCCTGCAATCTCTGAGACCCAGTGCATATGCCCATAGATGTACGGTAGCATGGTGTGCAGCTCCCAGTTCACTGACCAAGAGAGATGGGTCATTGCGATCCAAACAGATCCTTTCCCTGTGCCCTGCTCACCTTTAGTGGGATGGGTGAGAAGTGCACTGAGGCAAAGCCTGTGTGAAATATGCAGGAGGGTCCCTAAGAACTGGGTGTGCAAGCACGTCCCCGAGGTGGCCCCAAATTTGTGTTGAGGTCCAGGCTTTGAGGGGTGTGCCCTGGGGATACAGCAGGCCCAGTAATTCTTGTTCCTGAGAGTGAGCTGTGGTTTACCCCTCCCAGGGCACAAAACCAACAGCAGAGAAGGCACAGCCTCAAGCTCCCATCAATCTGCAATGTTCCAGAGTCTGAAGCAGTGACAGGAGGAGTGCCTGTGGGGGCTGGAGGAGAAGCTGGGTGCTGTGTTGTCACCAGGCTTGTTCGTCCCCTCTGACCCCATCACAGTGGTGTGAGCTTTCTCTCTTTGCACTGTCCTTTCTCTGTAAAGGGCAATTTGCCCTTCTTTTTGTGAGCAGTTCCACTGTTTGGTTCAAGGAGAATTTTTTAGATGCTTTGAACTGTTTTAAAGTCCTAATCTTTCTTTTTCAGCACCTTTACAGCAGAATAAACTTTACACTGTACCAACTGAGATGCAGTTTCTGGCAAGTACTGAGGAGTAAGTTAACCATAAAGTTTGTATTACAGCACTGAGACACAGAATTATCCCCTGAGCCGACCGAGTTTTAGGAATTTGAAATTCAGTCACTGAACTGTTTGATTACACCACAGCTCCCAGTTGCTAACAGACTGACCATGGAGCTGAACCCCTTCTCTGTCTGGCATTATTCTGCACGTCCAAATCACTGCAGGGATCCTCCAGTCTCTCTGGAGCAGTAACCAGAGGTGTCTCCTGCTGGGAAATTGTCCCTTGGCTTTCCCAGGAGCGTGGAAAGTGGTGTAAAAACCACCAGGATTTACACAGCATTGGTGGTTCTGCTTTGATAACAACAGTGGGAATTAAACAGCTTTTCAGGAATAGGGTTTTGTTTCCTCTTGGTGCTATCAGTTTTTTTTTCTGCTGGTCAGTCCTAAGGACTCTATGCTGATTTTTGCAAGCCACCGAAGGGCCTCAGTGCACCTCAGACCCTGTGAGGGGGCACTTGGCTGAGTCCTGCAGAGCAGCATTAGCTTGGCTTTCTAAAATCTGGGAATGTTCCTTCTGTCAAGGCTCTGAATTGCTTGCGCTGTATTTAAACCAGGGCTTTCACCGGATTCTCTTTTGGACTGTTTTAAAGCAAAGATCTGGCGGAGGAGAAGGAAATTACCAGTGACACTCTCTCAGACTTAAAGAAGGAGGAAGAGTACAAAACAAATATATGGAAAGGCTTCCTCATCTCCATCCCGTATGCAGCCAGCATTGGGGGTACAGCAACGCTGACAGGAACTGCACCAAACCTCATCCTCCTGGGACAGCTGAAGAGGTATGGGAGGCTCTCCTGGAAAGCCCTGCCTGTCTGCCAGGGTAAATCCTGCACAGCCAAGAGATATTCTCCAACCCTGTGGGAAATTCCTTTCTGTGCCAAGAGCTAACTTGGAAAATTCATGCCCTTCCAGCATCTTTTGGGAAACTTTGGGAGTGGATGAAGGCTGAGAGCAGTTGTATCCCCAGCCTGATGTTGGGGAGCAGATTCCCAGCATAGCCAGCAGGCTGCCAGCCAACCCAGTGCGTGTGTGCTTCACCCTACTTCTGCTCTTAGCCCTGCTGACTGTAATGGAACCCGGCCACGTGCTTAAAACTAGCCTTGTAACTCCTGTGATGAAACAGGCTGGGTAGTGTTCTGTGGCCAACTGTACGTAGGGCTGTATGGTAGCAAAGGAAAATAAGGAATCTGCTACTTCTGGCTTGTTTCTTGGGCATAAAAAAATACTTCCTATGTGCATACAGGTATGGCCTTGTGCCATGCCAAGTGCCTCCAGGTATTTCTTAACACTGGCCTCCATAAGCAGCATGTTAAGCCTCTCCCAGCTGCTAGTACAGAGGGGAAATGTTCCTAAGTGCACAAGTGGTGACTTTGTGGGATATTTTGCTACTGGTTTCAGATGTTTGCTTGCCCTTAAATTGGAGGGTGGTTTTCCCTTCTTGCATTAACTTGATTTTTTCCCATTTGCTTAGTTATTTTCCAGAATGTGATGTGGTGAACTTTGGTTCTTGGTTTATGTTTGCATTTCCTTTAATGCTGATTTTTCTTCTCATGGGATGGCTATGGATCTCCATCCTGTACGGAGGAATTGATCTGAGGTATGTTTATATTCACTCTATGCTCATTATCACAGCATTGTGAATACACCTTCATACAATTCTCATACTAAATCTACAGATAACACCCAGAATCTTGACAGGGAGGGTTTCATAGCTAACTTCAGAATGTTCATCCTCTATTTCTAAGCAGCTGCCCATGTGTCATCTTCAGCTCAAGGCTCCAGTCCTGTAAATGTTTTCTGAACGTTGCTCCCATGATTGTCTTTTATCTTTCCTACTAAGAGCATCTGCTTTCTGCTTCCACCCTGCTCACTGCTGATAGCTGGCTGCTGCAGGAAGGGCTTGAGCTGATGGGGGCTGTGCAGAAAGGGGCCAGGGGTGATTCAGGCTTGTAAGGGATTAAAGGATCAGAAAACACTGAAGAAGCAAAAAAACTGTAATAATAATAATAATAATAATAATAATAATCACTAGCATATTAACATTGCATACCAAAACCCCTTTTTGGAAATGTCTGTGCCCAAAGTTCATGCCACAGGCATGGATAACCCCTCAGGCACAATCCACGTGTGGGCATTGCCATATCACACCACAACAGCTGTGTGATACACAATGACCCAGGATCTGCCCCCAGAGATCTGGCATTCAGGCAGATGCTTGCTATTAAAAGAGGCTTCCATGGATATATCAAAGTTAAGGCTGAATATTCCCTAAAAAGTCCCCATCCTTTTCTTTCTAGTTCCAAGCAGTTTTGAGCCTTTGGCTGCATGCAGTAAGCAGTTGCAGATATGCACCAGGGGAATTTTAAAGAACTCTCAGAGTTGCATACACTTTTCCTGACTGAAATACACACATGCAGGGAATGTGTTAACATATTAATTCACTGAAACATAAGTTTTGTACATTGTTTTACTGCCTGAGCTGCGCTGGGAAAAGTCAGTGGCAGAACTGCATTGGTAAAAGGGAAAGCAGGGTCAGACCTTGAAGGCCAGCATGAAATCTTGGTTGCCCTGGAATTAGTAGCAGAAATCTCCTGGAACACAACTGCTGAGATTTGCTCCTAATGCTGAAACTTGGATTTGGAAGAGAGTGCTTCATAGCAGGGCTTTGTTTTACAGCAACATGTTGATCTATAATTGAGAGTAATGTGTTTTACTGGTAAACCTTTGCTGGATACATACAGCCCTCAGTGCACGCTGCTTACAACAATGGCAGCAGTGCCACATTGTTGTTAATTTGGAGCCTTTTCCCTCCTGTAGACTCTCATATGTGATAGAAGTGAACTCACAGCCATGCTTCCCCTAGGGACAATGCAGAATTTCTAATATTTAGAAAAGCCTTTAATTGTTATTTTGAGTTTAAAAAGCAGGGAGAAAAAAAAAGGGGAGAGAGAGAGAGAGAGAACAGGTGTCCAAATATTTACATTTTCTCAGCAACAGGAAAAAAAAATCAATGGGAAAGTTACAACCCAGAAAATGACAAAGGCTGCTCCTTAAATCGCAGGCATGGGCTGGGGGAAGCTCTGCCCTGTAGTCATGAGCCCAGAGCTGCCCCGTGCCGTGTCCCAATTCCTGCTTCCTGTGTGTAGGGCTGGGACATGGCCCTGGTGCCTGCTCAGCAGGTGAGGTAGGAGGGAGTTCTGCTTGCCAAAGCCCCCAGCAAAATGTCACATTGATACTTGGAGGACGTGATGCTTTTTGTTTGGTTTGGCTCATCTCTGTCCGTGTGAAGCCCAGCTTTATTGGGATAGCTGCAGAGCACTATTCCCCAGTGGCAAAGTGCCTCGGAAGGGACAGTGCAGAGCTGCACAAGCACAGCCGTGTTTCTGCAGGAGTTTCCTCGGCTGCTCTGGGCAGGAAAGCACAGACAGATGGACGCCTCGCCAAAAACAGGCTGGCACTGTTCGAATCTGAAATCTGTAGGCTGATTGAGTGAAGATAAAGCTGCCATTCGTTACACCCCAAAACTCAAAGGACCAGGTACATCTCTTTGAGATGCAGGATTTTCCAAATTGCCAACCATTTGCTTGTGCAGAAGACACAGCCAGGATTTCCCTTTGAAACAGACTGAATGAAGGGATCTGGTGGATGCACCTGAGGTAGAGCCTTGCGTGTTGTAGGTTTAATCAAGGTCACAGGCAGAACATGATGGCAGAGAAAGCGTGAGGTGTGAATACGTTGTTGTGTGCGCGTACTACAAAGGAGCAAACAGCATGTCTGCCCAGTGAGCGCTCAGAGTTCAGAGCCTTAGCCAGGAGCACATTAACATTCCTGGCCATGCAGAAATTCTGTGCATTTGTCGATTCTTGACAGCATCCTGAGATTTTCCAGGAAATTGCAGGTGCCTCGAGAAGGGAAGGGACAGGTTCGTTTTGCACGTCAGCCACCTCCCAGTGTTTCACCCGAGTAATTATCTGTCAGAGATGAAACCCTGCAACATTGGGGTTTTCCTTTGGCAATCACAGCCCATGCTGGAAGTGGTTTAGAATATAAATGAGGGAAAACTTCTGCCCTCTGTGGGGCCTTCTTTGTGTGAGAGCAGAGAGAAAGTGGATCTAAAAAGGGGCCTTGCTACCGTTTGGGACCAGACTATAACTATGGGTGTTCCCATACGCGGGGCTTTTCCACTGGTATTCAGTGCCATGCTCCTTCCTCCTGGGTTCAGACATTTAAAAGTGTAACTGTGTTTCTTGACAGGGGCTGGAGAACAAAAAAGTCAAATGTAAGAGTGGATGCAGAAGCCCGAGCCAGAGAAGTGATAAAGGAGGACTACCAGAAACTGGGCCCAACAAAGTGAGTCGTAAAGTTGGGATTGAAATGAAAAAGAAATCAAGTGGGGTGGAAATGTCCTGTCCTGAGAGTGGTGGGCTGAGTTTAATATTTTTAGAAGAAAATGGAATAATGTTTCCACTCAGTATTTGTGACCTGCTGAAGTTTGCTTTTCTGCATGCTCCAACCTCTCCATCTTCGCTTACAGGAGTAACAGCAAATAGCAGCTTGCCCTCAGCTCTTACCAAGAACAAAGTTCATATTACAGTGTGGATTCATGTTAGGCTGCTTAATTACTGTTTGTAAATTTTTTGCTCCAAGAACCAAAGCTTTACATGTTTTATGTAACTGACACAGGCCTCATTTTGGAGATTTCTGCAGATCTGTAGCTGTTCTGCAAAGCAGAAGTGCTCACCGAGCAGACTGATGAATCTGTTATGAATCATATGGATGGTGGATATACATTAAGAAATCTTGAGAGGTGCTCAAAGAAAATATATAGGAAGTTAAATTCATTTCGTGGAATAGATAATTAGTCAACTTTATTACTAATGTGAAGAAAGAACACAACACTTTTAGTTGAAGTTTCTCAAAGGTTTTGTCTTCTGGAAGAGGTGTGCAAATTGATAGGGATCACATATTGGAGAAAGAAATGTGAGAAACGTATGAGAAGTTCCAAAGTAGAGAGGAAAAGGAAAAGTTGAGTATCTACAAGCATCAAAGCCCAGGTATGTCCAACCCACCCCTGGCAACCAGGGCTAGTAGAGATTTTTGGAAGTGTAGGTCTTAACCTCAAAATGTCTGTGGTTCTCCGTCTTTAAAAGAATATACTCACAGTGGTGCTGTGAAGGTTCAGTGATGTCTGTGTTGTGCTATTGACATTGTAATTATTGCTCTTGTGTGGAAAATGGAGTAGTTCTTCAAAGACTGAGCCTGTGCTGTAAATGAAAGAAATTGGTTTAGCTGTTCCATCCAGAGCATTATGAAGCAGCCTGTAAAATGTCTCTGGAAGAATCAAAGTCTCTCTTTGAGGTCTAGGAGCGAGAAAGTCCATTAAGCCATGCTCAACCAATTTGATTAGCAACCCTGTAACTTAAAATGTGCAAGTGGTTTCTTCCCAATGGCTTGCCTGCCCTTCCTTGTGCTCTGAGAGGTTTCAAACAGTGTTTTGAGGCATTGCCTTGGTTAAATCTTGACCCCACTAGAATCAAGCCTAATACTTGGTGTATGATGCTCCTGTTCAGAGAACCCCCTGCTATTTGTCATATGTTTGAGGGACCCTGCTTAGGTTTTGATTTTGAAGATCATTCCTGCTGTCTCATGTATCATTTGAATCTTAGCTCTCCTTTTATGTTGCTTAAAATGGAGCAAAACCATTCTGAACTGGTCAGTATTAGCCTGATCTGTGCCCTAAGGACATCCCAGAGGGCAGTGACGAGAGGAATGGCCATGAGCAGCTCCTAGCCTTTCTCTGCCCCATCTGGATGGTCAGTTTTGCATACATGTGTTTTGACATCTGCCCTGGGCCTTCATGGTGCCATCTGGCCTGTCCTTCATGTCTTGCACTAAGATCCTTGCTTGATCTTGGATCTTAAGATCTTAAGATCTTCCACTTGATCATTGCTGCCAAATATCAGTATCTGCTCATAGATGTGCAACTTATTCCAGTGATTCATTGTAGTTGATTGGAGAGAAGCTGCCTCACTTTTCACCCAGCTGCTGCAGCCAGAGCTCAGTGCTGCCTGTCTCAGCTCTGGCCCTTTAGCACAACATCGTTTTAACTGCATTTCCTTTCATTTCAGGTTTGCGGAACAGGCAATTTTCTTCCTCTTCTGCATGTTTGCTATCATGCTTTTCTCCAGGGATCCCAAATTCATTCCAGGCTGGGCCAGCTTGTTTGCACCAGGGTGAGATTTTATTTTCATTCCATTCTCACATTTTTCAATGGCATTTCAAAGTCTTTGGGATTCCTGGGTTTCTGACTGTGTTGCTGAACATTGTTACTCAGGTTTCCTGGAATAAATTAAGCTTGAACTCCTAGAGCCAGCTTTATTGTTTCTGTGTCCCAAAGGATGTGCATGAAGCCCAGTGGGAACTGGCACTGCAGATTCTTACGTATGCCCATCTGAGGCCATCCCTGGAGTGCTGACTGTACTTACGTAGTGCATTTACAGTGACATGCTGAATTTCAGTGGAGGTCCAGAGAGTAAAGAGGGATGGTAGGAGCTGGCTTGCTGTGCTGTTCTGCCTGTTTTGTGAGTTTATCTCCCTTATGACATCCATTCATACCTTGGGAGGACAAACAGAGCAGTTGGGGAATGCTGAATCTCAGAGAGGATATTTCTAAACAGAAATCAAATCATACTTGACTTTTGGATTGTTTTAGTAGAGCTCTAGCTTAATTAATGACTCCTTAATAGAACAAAATAGTTATGAACCTTTTCCTCATCAGTTAATGTCTTCTTATAATCAAATATAAAGTCTGTGTGTCACTGTACACTCTGAGCATTTTGTAAAGATCTCATGTGGGCTCTGCTCCTCCTGTAAGAGCTGGGGAAGTCTGTCCCCACAGCCCTTGTGGGGGAGGGGACAGTGGACTGAGCACAGTTCTTCAGGCAGAACATTGGAGCATCACTGCTGAGGAGGAATTCATTCATGCTTTCTTACATTTGCAGGGCCGCAGGGCAGTTTTTTAGGGGGTTCACAGCTTGATAGGAATTAAAAAGAACTGTGAACAACCGCTGTTGTTCAAACCTAGTGGAAACTTGTAATCTTCTTTGGTAAATCCCTGTTCTCATAAACTTTGTACAGGCTCATGCTTCTTACTAGTGTTTCTGCTGCTTTTGGGCAGGTTTGTCTCCGATGCAGTTACAGGAATCACCATTGTGATCATACTGTTCTTCTTCCCCTCACAAAAGCCTTCCCTTAGGTGGTGGTTTGACTTCAAAGGTGAGTAGTTGATCCCCCAAGGCCTCTTCCTCAGTGCCCAGAATGAAGTAGAAGTTAAACTCCTAATGCCCAGGCTCTCCAGCAAGTTTTGGTGCCAGAAAGTCTTTTGAGGTCCTGGCTTTGTCCCTTTGAGTAGCAATGAGATATAAGCTTCAATTCCTAAACCACTTATGATGAGAGACGGCCTTCATATGGAGATGCAGCTGGTGAGGCCCCTGGGACTGGCTTGCCACATCCCTGGGAGGATGGAGAAGCACCCACTGAGCTCTGTCACACGTGTTGGTTGTGCTGTCCAGACTCCTCTGGATAAGATGTGTGCCTTGGTTCCACAGAAAATTGCAGATCCATTAGAGCATCCTTTCATATGGCAGAAATCATTTTGTCATGTGCTGAGGGATGGGTTGTAGGGGGGATGCACTTTTTTTGCTGTAAAACTTTAATGCTGTAGTGGAAAATTACTAACATCTTCACAGTTCAGATGGTAGAAAACTTCCTCCTACCATGGACTCCCATCTACTGAGAGCAATGTTCACGTCTGTTACAGAGATGGAATTAACTTGATGTTGGAAGTCTCCTCAAGGAAGCCTCAAAAAAAGCCTTAACTACTAGAGTTTCTTTTCTTTTCATTGTGTTAAGACTCCATTTTTTATATGAAGTGAAATGATGAATTGTCTAGCTTGAGGGAATCCATGTGTATATTTTTATCATCAGCAACTCATGGTTGATGAGCTTCAGCAGTGACGTCAGGCTGATAATGTCATTCTGTCAGATGATGATGGATATGCTCCTCTTTGGGTGGGTGCTTGATACGGGGATTTTCTCTTTTTCTAGCACCAAACACTGAGACACAGCCCTTGCTGACGTGGAGGAAGGCCCAGGAAACGGTGCCCTGGAACATCATCCTGCTGCTCGGAGGGGGCTTTGCCATGGCAAAGGGCTGTGAGGTGCGACCCGGTACAGCTGTGCTGTTTGGGGTTCTTGTTTGGCTCTGGAAATTTGCATCTGCAGGGTCACAGCACTAACAGGACATGTTTCTCTACTGAAGACATGTTTCACAACTCTCCTGAGACAGCAACACATAGCAGATAATTCAGGAGAGGTTAATAAATCTTGCAATTCCTCTCAAACTGCTTGCTGTTAAATACCCTGATGGCACTGCACATAGGTGGTTGTGTCGGTGGCTGAAGGTCGTATGCAGTTTGCAGATCTATGACAGGATCAGCTCTTCTGCAGATATGCAGGAGCCCCGCTCTCCAGCTTGTTTGCTCTCCCTTCCGCAGGAGTCTGGTCTGTCTGTCTGGATAGGAGGCCGCCTGCACCCCCTGGAGGGCGTACCCCCACCCGTGGCTGTCATCCTCATCACGATTGTCATCGCCTTATTCACAGAGTTTGCCAGCAATACGGCCACTATTATCATCTTCCTGCCTGTCCTGGCAGAGCTGGTAAGCAGCCAGTGCTCAGAGTTGCTCTGTGCAGGCAGGTGTGTGGTGCTAGGTCTGGAGCTGGCACCATTCAGTTCTCCTGCTCCTGGATCAGGGCTGTAGGCACTTTGAAATCCTTGGGAGCCATAAAGCAAGTGCCTGTAGCATAAGTGAGCACTGATGAATAATACTCCTTCAAGCACTTGTTGGTGAGATGCGTGATTATCTGTCACAGAGTGTGGGATATGCCTCTGCACAGTGCACTCTGTATCCATCAATATATCTGCCTTTCCCTCCTAATCCCCAACATACAGTTTCTGTTCCTTTCTGTTTTTCAAGGCCATTCGTCTGAAAGTCAATCCACTCTATTTAATGATACCAGGAACAATAGGATGCTCCTACGCATTCATGCTGCCAGTCTCAACGCCTCCTAACTCGATTGCATTTTCTTCTGGACACTTGATGGTCAAGGATATGGTAAGTTGCTTTGGATATACAATATACTGAAGGCAATCAACTTCTGTAAGGTAGTGTTGGAAGGCACAGAGATACGGGAGAAGCCTGTATAACATCTGACCCTGTGAAATTTGGAGCTGCTGTGGCTCCAAGTGATGACAAAAGTGGTTTCAATTGTGCTCAGCATCTCTCAGATCCTGCTCCTGTTCCAGCCAGTGTCAGCAGCTCAACCTTCAGAGGTTTCTGGGTGAAGGAAATGTTCCCCAGCTCAGTGAAATACAGCTTATGAGCAAAATTAGGCTCAGTCCCAGTTTCTGCTCACATTCCTGAGGCTAAACAGGCACTAATGTTTTTGATGGATCAAAGCTTGGCAAAGCATTTGCGGAATGGTCTTTGTGGCTTAAGAAAGCCCTCTTAGAAAATTGCTGGTATTAATGGCAATTAAACCTTCCATTTTATAACATTTGTGTTCAGCTAACTTCATACTGTAGATGTCCAAGCTGAACTCAACAGTTGTCTTGTGTTTCTTTTGTAGGTGAGAACTGGGTTGCTCATGAATCTTATGGGAGTTCTACTTCTTAGCTTGGCTATGAACACGTGGGCCAAGAGTATCTTCCAGCTGGGGACCTTCCCTGCATGGGCTAACATCCATGCAGAAAATGCCACATCGCTCTTGCCAGCTGTAGAAAATGTCACTTTAAGTGCACTAAATAAAATATGAACAAAGCTACCCCAGGGGAAGGACTCACTCACTTAGGACTCGGGCACTGGAATCGTCAGCATATGCACAGGAAGAAAGCCACATGGCTGCCCACACTATATGAGACCCTTGGGTTTAATTTTATTTTTAGAAATAGTGGTCAGTGTTGCAACATCTATTGGTTATTTTCTCCGAAGGTCCTTTCCCCACCTTCCACAGGTACCTATCAGATACTCCCAGACAATTTCATCTGTCCATCATAGCTGGTTGTTACCTGGACAACCCCATAAGCATCGAGCATCTTTGGGGAGATGCCTCTCCCCCCATGAAAGCTAGCGAGCTTTGCTACTCCACCTTCTGATACCCTTCCTCATTTTGGAGAGCAGCTCAGGATGGATTTATGTGCAACCCAATGTGAGTGAGTGTATCAGAATCTGGCCCAGGGAGAAGGCAACGTGGGCTTCTGGCAGGACCGTGGAGGCTGGGGGCTCTCTGTGGTCTCATGAGTAATTCTCTAATGTAGGATGAAGACTATTTCTTCAGGCTTGTGCATGAAAGGATGATTCAGGGGATGTGTCAATAGGATTTGGTGTGTTACTCCATGCTTTGGAAACAGGAAGGCAACCGTTTGTTTCCAAACATGTCCAATGGTTTGAAAACCTGGTTTTCAGCTGCTGCCTGGTTCTCAGCACTGAGTGCACAGATGGAGGTTTGGGGCCAAATTTGTTCCTGACATAACTGTGTGGACATCAGTGGTGTTTCAACTTTGGTGAATGTGGCCAGTCTTAGGTTTGTGAGACTGACCCACTTGTGAGAGCCTGCTGAGGTCAGCGGGCAAGCTGCACTGCAGTATCATTGACATTGCTGAAAAGTAGGCCTTGATTCTTAACATCTTTGTATTTCTGATTGCTTGGATACTTTCAATGAAAGCATTGCAAATTGACTGTGATTTTAATCACCATTTTATCCTTTGTAAAAAAAAAAAATTCTCTAAGAATCTAAAAATATTTAAAGATCTGTCATTGACATAGATGGATGGAAAGATAAAGGATCTGATTCCTGATTTAGGGCAGGTTGGTGACTGGATGGATACTGGGCTCTGCTGGGTCCCTTTGATGGTGTGATCTTTGGAGCTGGCACAGTGGGATCCAGCCCACCCCGCCTGCTCTTGTGCTGCTCATGAAGCCTGGGGCCAGTTGGGGTCCACCTTAAGGCTGCACTCAGGCAGGGTCTTGGGACTGAACAGAAACCACCAACACCAACTGAATGTAGAACTTTGATCAGTCATGTTCTGGAAAAAAAAATCCTGAATGTTCAACAGAATCCTTACATCTAACAAAGTCCTTAATGATCATGGAAAATGTACAATAAAGCACATTTGTTAGCACATCCCTTCGTCCTGTTTGCTCTGTAGAGCTGAGCCTCCTTCTCCCCTGCTTAACCCCACAGCTTTGGGTTTGTCCGCTGGAGGAGCAGGAGAGCTCCCTGCCAGCCCCCATGACTCAGGCACTCTGCATCGCTGGCCCATTGCTATGCTAAAATTGACTGGAAGAAGTTTCTATTTTTACAGTAAGTCAACCTGGTTGTTGTTGAGGCTTCTGTGATAAGACCAGAGATATGAAAAATCTCGGGAGAGGGCATTTCTAGTGCTGTATCAACCTTCTGTAACTTAAGCCCTGTTGTTTCAGAGGGCCTTTGCCTGCACACCATTTCTCTAAGAATGTCAACATTCAACAGCCGCCACCAAAGCCATTCACATTAGCATCCCGCCTGTGAATTTTAATTAAACAGGAAATGCCTCACTTGTGCATTGAAATTCAACATCCAGAATATCTCTGCTTCGCTCCTTTGATGTTCCCCATCTGATCTGGGATGAACATCCACATGTTCTCCTGAGACACTCGGATGAAACTCGTTCTGGTTTATTTACAGTAGGGAAGTGTTATGTAGTGTCTTTTATCCCAGAAGCATTCGAGTGGCTTTGTGAACTGTTCACACAGAGGTCCTCCTCGGGGCCCTGCAGCGGTGAGGGGGGCCATGCAGAGCCAGCTGCCATCATAGAGTTGCAGCATCACTAAGGCTGGAAAGCACCTCTAAGACCACTTAGCCCAACCACCCACCTACCACCAATAGTGCCCACCGACTGCATGCCTCGTGCTACACCTCCTTTTCCTTAACACCCCAGGGATGGTGACCCCCACTCCCCGGGCAGCCTGTGCCAATGCATCACCATTCTTTTAGAGAAGAAATTCCAACGTGAAGCACGATTTTCACGACTGACAACATCCCATTTCTCCTCCACTTCCTCTGCTTTCCATAAAAAGTCACCCAACCGCAGACATCCATCGTTATGAGCCCAGACGCACGCAGACAGAAGCGCCGGAGCAGTGTGACCGCCAGGTGTCACAGTTGCTTCGCAAAGATGCCGGATCCTGCCTCGTCCTGCGCCCAGCCTGTAGGTAAACGCACATACTCCCTCACTTGCATACATCTTTATTTTATTTGTTTGTTCGCTTGGTTTTGAATTTTGTTTCTACACAAAAGGAGCCTGTTCACTGTGTCCTGGGAAACATCAGGCAGTGAAAATGGCTCACTGGCAAACTATCAGCACAGGCGGTGTATCCTTTCACCCCCACCCATATGGTCCAGCATATAGGGAACGCTGTGGAGCCTTGGGAAACATTCCAGCCAGGTTTGGCCGTACTTACGACTACTCGGCGCTGCTCAGAATCACCGCTCAAATGCAGCATCCCCACAGACTCCAGCTCCCCTCTGCAGCAGACTCAGAGAACATGCTGCTCTGCTCCTTGTGTTTGTTAATCATTCGTATATTTATTTGTTTTCTTAATGGTCTGTGATTTCTTTCTCGGTTCTTAATGGTCTATTGATTATTTCTTCCCACCTCAGAAAGCTACCTGCTCACTCTGAAAGGGGTCTCAAGAGCTATTATCAGCTAGCTCTGGGGTACAGTGAGAAAAATGAGTCTTGAGACAGCCACTATGAGCCTGATGAGTTTTGCCTTTTGGCACATTCCTTTATAAACTGCGAAGTGGTATCACCACCTAAGTCATGGCCAGGGCAAGCAAGTGCTGTTGATGCTCCAAACTAAAGCACTTTTCCTGGTGCCTGCCTCTTGATAAGACAAGGGGAGCTGGTTTCAAACTACAGGAGGAGAGATTTAGATTGGGTATAAGAAAAAGCTCTTCACAATAAGAGCAGTGAGGCACTGGTACAGGTTGCCCAGAGAGGTGGTGGATGCCGTGAAGACATCCAAGGTCATGTTGGATAGGGCTCTGAGCTCCTGACGGAGCTGTGAGTGTCCCTGTTTATTGCAGGGGGGGTTGACCAGATGGCCTTTGAGGGTCCTTTCCAGTTCAAACCATTCTATGCTCCTCTTGAAGGCTGCAGCTACTCAGAGTACCTCACTCAGCTCTCTGCACAGGTCCCTGGGCACTCCAAGAACACCTCAGCTGTGCCATGCAGGAAGGGATGAGGGAGCAGACAGAGATAGGCTCACGCTCAGCTTTGCTCATCCTTCAATGGCTGCACCACTGTGGGGACCGGCTACATCCCTGGGGAGGGAGCTGTGTCCCAGCTGAGCCCCAGCCCTTCACCCTCTCTCGCTGTAGGGAGCATGGGAACTGGCTGGGAGCCCCATGTTCCCACCGGCAGGAGGGCTGGAGGCAGCAGCATCACTTGGGGAGGCCCCAGCACAGGTTTGGTGATCTTCCCTGTGCTCTGTGAGTGGAGGAAGGCAGGATTTGTGCACAGTTCTTGTAGACAGTATCTTTGTTTTTCTGGCAGGAGGAGGGAGACACATCTTCCCCTTCATGTCTTGGAGCAGCCATCATGGCTGGTCCTTCCCTGAGGTTTGGAGGGTGGAACTTCAGGAATCCCAGCCTGCTGCAGGATTCTTTATGGTGGATTTGTTGGCCACAGGGAATTGGGAAATGAGCAGGGCTTCCTTTGCAAGAACCACAAGATACCCAGATCCAGTTGTGCATGGCCAATGGCCGTGGCCCCAAAAGATGCTCATCTACAGCTCCCACAAGGCTGCTGGTCTCAGCAAAAAGCTCGAGTCAAGCTTCCTAAATGCAAACTTCTTTGAGTTAGGTAGAATGAAGCAGCCAGATTCCACCAAGGAAGGGGTACAGAAGTGAGAGTTGTTGAGGAGTTGCCCTTTAAGCACTGTGAGCCCAGCACATGAGATCACAGTTTCAGCAGAGAAGTGCAGCCTGCCAGAACTGATCAACAGTGACCAGAGCATTTGTTGGAGCCTTCCATGCCCAGAAGTGCCTTTGGGCCATGACTGATGCCTGCCAGAGGAAAGCCCCCTTTTCTCTAAGTGCTCAACATACTGCTGGGATGAGACAGCTGATTTCCCAATTCAGGACAGTGACACCCCATCTCCCATGTGATCCTTGTTCCCCCCAGTCTTTCCATATAGTACTGACTCATTCCATATGGAGCTGACTCATTTCTCTCAGCAGCGTGTCATCTCACCAAGCCTCTGCACTTCAGCAAGATCCAAGGGAGTCTGACAGCAGGGTTGCTCCTGGGCTCCACATACCAGCTTTGTCCACTCACAACAGGAATCTACAGCATCTGTTGACTCAAATTGCCTTATGAAGCCCATTTTTTGAGTCCTGGCTGCCTGGTGCTGACAGCTTTGGTGTCTTCCTGTGGATGTCCCAGCAGCTGCCTCCAGCATCCACAGTGGGAGTAACAGGGCATCAGAACATGGGGAGCCTACAAACAGGACAGGGACACATCTCGCCATCCAGGTATGTAATACCTGCTTCAGTCTTTTTGTCCCAATAGCTTTGAACTGCCTATCCACTGGCAAACGTCTGGTAAATGGATTAGCCGGGCACAATTCCCACTCTGGGGTTACTGCTGCTGCTGCCAGGCTAGGACAGATGGGCTCTCCTGGCTGGTCTCGTCCTTGGGACAGGACTGAAAGCTGCAGTGGGATAATCCTTCTCCCCACCAGGTTTTCTGCTCTCTGGAGAGTCATTCTACATCAGAGGCCTGAGAAATAGTACTTCTTCCCAAACATTTGTTTCCATTAGGCATTTAAATAGCTCCCTGGGACTTTTCATCCTGCCTACAGTAGCCAAATTCTTAACCTTGGAGATTTCCTCTGTCACTAAGGCATCTGTGTGAAACAATGTTTTCTCTGATCAGTTCTGTATTTGTCACCCATAGATTTGCTGAGTCTCCTATTTGGATTTTCATCTCCTATTAAGAAGCAGGGAGGCAAAAGCTCCTGCTCCAGCTCCTCTGTTCCATGAAGCACCTTTATTATTGAGCTAACTAACAATTTCCAGAGCAGCTGGGAGTCCTTTCTTCCCTTCTCTCTCTTCTAAGAAACCACCAAACCTGCTCTTAAACACAGCTGAAGAGTTCAGCCTACTCTGAATGACTTCTTTTTTATAGAGTAATACAATGTTTTTCTCTAATGATATTAGAGGAGGAGGAGTTGCTTATAACTGGTATCGGATCTTTCATAGAATCATGGAATCACTGAGGTTGGAAAAGACCTCAGATCCCCAAGACCAACCCCAGCCCACCCCACCATGCCCATTAGCTATGTCCTTCAGTGCCACATCTCCACATTTCTTGAACACCTCCAGGGACAGCGACCCCACCACCTGCCTGCGCAGCTGTGCCACTGCATCAGCACTCTTTCAGAGAATAAATGTTTCCTGATATTGAATCTGAACCTCCTCTCATGCAACTTAAAGCCACCGCCTCTCATCCTGTTGCTATTACTGGGGAGCAGAGGCTGACCCCCACCTGGCCACAACCTCCTTTCAGGGAGTTGTAGACAGCGATTTCAACAAATGCTATGAACTGTCCTGGCCTGCATGGTTGCAGGGAAGACCCCAGTGCCAGCAACTAAGGTATCAGAGTGGCAAAGAGCGAGACCAGAGAGGGATGTTACAAATTCCCCAAATTAGTGCATGCTTATTCTTTGCACAGATTGCATGACAACGCCTATTATGAAGACTCCCTGTTCCCAAAGTTGCAGAGGATCATGACAGAGCAATGGTCCATATACTCCAAACCAGTCCCAGCAGACAGCCGGGAGCTGTGGGCCCTATTTCTGCAGTGCTCCTGCATCACCGTGCTGCTTGGAGGCCTCTTCTACAACTGGCTCTTCGCATCCCTGGAGTACCCCCAGCACATCTCCATCGCGATGGCCATCACCTTCAGCCTGCTCCTCCTCCTTGCCCTGTTCTTGCTGCACCCTGTGCGCTGTGCCTTCAGCATCACCATGCCAACACTGGGCACCAAGCAGGGCCGGAAGCTCCTCTTGTCAGCCTGCATCATGATAGCAGTGGTTAACATCACCCCCAACATCATCAGCAACATCAAGACCTTACTGCAGGTCATCCTGTGCATCTCCAAGAATTCCTCTGAGAGCCTTCTGAACTCCACTGATCTGCTGGAGAACGCTTCCTGGAAGCTGGGGGATGAAATAAAAAATTACGCTATTCTGAAGCCCATGGATGGACATTTTCAGTTTTCACTGGTGAAGAACAACTCCTGGATTAACCAGGTGCACCTCGCTGGTGAGAAAGCCAGGAAGGATTTTTTGGCTGTCGAGGTGCTGGTCAAAGATTGTGTGCGAGCAGGCAACAAACTGGTCGCTGCCTTCTCCGTGCTCTACCTCTGCTTTGAGTCCATCTGGTACTTGAAGAATTACCTCACCAACCTCCGCTTCGACAACATTTACATCACCAAGAAGCTGCAGCGTTTGGCTGAGGATGGAGGAGCTTCCCACTTGCTGGTGGGCTCAGCCCAACGCCTCATCCGCCCCACGGGCCTCAGGCTGTCCCGTGAGGAGCTGATGCTGTGCCTGGCGCAGGCGCTGCGCCTCTCGGTGGCCCTGCTGCTGGTGCTGGTGGTGGTGGCCTTGGAGCACCTCGTCTTTGGCGTAGCGGACGTGGCAGTGAGGAGGATGGCTCAGCTGTCCGCAGTGCCCATCACGCTCAGCATCAAATACCAGGTGAGTGCTGCTTGGGGCACACAGATGGGTTGGCTTCTCTAATGCGCTGCACTGGGCTGTGACGCTGCTCAGTGTGCAGGAGATCCTTGGGGACAGCCCTGCCCACTGCCTTTCTGTCACCCAGTATCCTGTTTCACAAAACTCCCCAGTTTCAATCTATTTTAATATCCTCTTAGATCCAGCTGACAACCAGTCATGAGTGGGGTTCCCCAGGGGCTGGTACTGGAGCCCTGTTTAATATCTTTATTGATAATCTGGGTGAGAGAATTGAGTGTACCTTCAGTAAAGAGGTGCAGATGGCACTGAGAGGGGGAAGTGTTGATCCACCTGAAGGCCCCACAGAGGGACCTGGGCAGGCTGCTCACTGGGCTGAGGCAATGGGATGAAGTTCAACAAGACCAAGCGTTGGGTCCTGCGCTTTGCTCACAACAACCCCACACGTTGCTACAGGCTTGGGGCAGGGTGGCTGGAAAACCGTGTGGAAGAAATGGAGCTGGGGGTGTTGGTCGACGCTCGGCTGAACGTGAGCCAGCAGTGTGCCAGGGTGGCCAAGAAGACCAACAGCATCCCGGTGTGCATCAGAAAGAGCGCAGCCAGCAGGACAGGGAGGTGATCATCGCTGTGCTCAGCTCTGGTGGGGCCGCACCTCGAGTGCTGTGCTCAGCTGTGGGCCCTCACTGCCACACAGACATCGGGGCCTGGAGCGCGTCCAGAGAGGGGCAGCGGGGCTGTGAGGGGTCTGAGCACAGTGGGGACTTGTGGGGAGCGGCTGAGGGAACTGGGATGGTTCAGTCTGGAGAAAAGGAGGCTCAGGGGAGACCTTACTGCTGTCTGCAGCTCCCTGAAGGAGGTTGTGTGAGGTGGGGGTCGGCCTCTGCTCCCCAGATAGAACGGGAGGCAGTGGCTTTAAGTTGTGCAAGGAGAGATTCAGGTTGGAAATAAGGAAGAATTGATTCTCAGAAAGAGAGGTGATGCAGTGGCACAGACTGCCCAGGAAAGTGGTGGGGTCACCATGCCTGGGCTGTTCAAAACCACAAGTATATGGCACTGATGGATGTTGTTTAGTGGGCAATTTTTATGGTAGGTGGACGGTAGAACTGGATGATCTTAGAGGCCTTTTCCAACACTGATGTTTCTATGATTCTGTGATTCTAATTCTCACTATGCTTTTTAATTCCCTATTTATCTTGCCATCCTCCTCCTGCCCCAGCCTGTGCACTTCCTAGCTCAGATAACTGCTTATAGCGAAGCAATAAGGGCTTAGAAACAAACCTTTCTGTTAAAACATGCAGCCCCTGCTGCTCTCTGTGCTCTGGCTCAGTGTGAATCCTGCAGCAGCAGATGACGATGCCAGGACTGGATCCCACCACACCAGGGGCTCAGCACCCACAACTCCTGCCTGAAGTATATTTCTGCTTCAGTACCCTCATCTCAACACACTCAAACAAGCTATACCAGCAACCACACACCTCCAGGCTCATACCTCATTGAACCTCTTACTCTCTTTATTTCAGGCTGAAATAGACTTCTTGAAAATCTCACTTCCCGTGAAGGACGTTGATAGGAGCTACCACCACTCCCTGACCTTCAGCTCTGCCGGCTGCAGGATCAGCCCCCCAATACCTCCCAACCCCTCCGTGCTGCTGGTTGTGGGACTGCTCTTCTGCATTATCTACGCCACCGTGTTTCTGGAGACCTACGCACGCCGCCTGTGCAGGAAAATTTCTGCTTCCTTCTTTGAGAGCCGGGAGGATGAGCGGGCACGTTACCTCTATGGCAAGCTGTCCCGGCAGCACAGGAAACAACACAGCTGAGAAATGAAGGACAATTTTGGACATGCAGGGAATGACAGAGAGCTTGTGGCAATAACTGGATACGCAAAGGGATCACAAAATTCACTCTCCAGAGTCAGAGAAGTGGTAGGAGCCTGGGAGCAGTATTTGCCAATTTAAGAGAGAAAAAGGCCAGAAGTGATATTTTGATTAATCTGAGAAAAAATGAGCTACATTCACTTTCTTTTCTTGATTCAATCTAGAACTCATCCAGGAATGTTGGAAAAAGGAACCCAAGATAATTCCTATGACTGTGAGGGTGTTGGCAGCATTATGCAAGGCTAAGTGTGCGTGGGAGATGGGTGGAGGAAGTGCTCCTTCACCTTCCCATGTCACTGCTGGAGGAAGTGCACCCTTCATCGATTCATACAATCTTTAGGTTGGAAAGAGCTATGAGATCATCTCACCCAACTGCTTCCTTTCTCCCTGAAGTGATCCCTACAGGAAGCAAGCAAAAAAAAACAAAACAGAGTTTTGAGTTTTGAGAGTTGATTAAAAATGAATTGTAGAATCACAGAGTCATTAAGGTTGGAAAGACCACAACAACCATGCAGTCCAACCATCAGCCCATGCCTCTGACTGCCCTAGACCATGTCACTCAGTAACACATCTACACTTCTCTTAAAAATCTCCAGGAGCATTAATTAATTTATTATTATTTACTTATTATTTAGAATGCTTATCATTTATGATATAAAGTGTTGTTTTAACCTGCTGAAATAAATTGAAGACTGTGTGACACCGAGAAGCACCTCTTGGGCATGGGAGAGAGTAGGAATCAGTGCGTGAGGACTTGCTGAAATCTCTTCACCAGGGCTCTCCAGAATAGCAGATAGGGCAGCTGGAGGACTACAGAAGAGGAGGAAGGCAGCCAAAAAAAGGTCAGCTCAGGCCAATATCCAGGAGGATATAGAAGTGGTGGAGTGAAACCTGACATTGGAGCCAGAGCTCTGCAGGGAGCAGGATGGGGCAGGACGTGGAAGGCTGGGCTTTGCTAAAGCAATAGCTAGTTTTATGTGTTGGGTTGCTTCAAACTCAGAAATGGTGATATTGTAACTAATATGTAAAAATCCATCATTGAAGCATATCTTTTGAAAGAGGCACATCAGAACCTGGATAAGGACAAGAGCCAGGAGGAGAGGGAGCTAAACCAGTGCCAGCTTCAAAACAAAGCAACTTTGCAGCTTCATTTCTTCAAAGCACATCTATTATTTCCCTCTCTTTTCCCATTAGAGTCTTCATTAAGATAATTATTTGGTATAATGCACCTCAAAGAGATTAAATTACAGAAGTGAAGTGGCAGCTGCAGATGCACAAAGATCTATCAGCTTCTGAGAAGCTTGAAACAAAGTAGATCTGGATAATTTTTTGAGCATCAATCTAACAAAACCCCGGTATATTTATCTCCCCAGGTTTCTTAATTCCCTGCTGTTAAGGTGATTAATACAAGTATCTTTCTCCCTCTGCAGCAGCTAGGCTGCTTTGCCAGAGAATTATAGAATTGTTGAGGTTGGAAAGACCTCTAAGGTCACCAAGTCCAACTCCAACCCATCCCGCCATGTCCACTGAGCACAGTGCCACATCCCCACAGTTCTTGAACACCTCCAGGGATGGTGACCTCACCACCTCCCTGGGCAGTTGTGCCATATGTGGTTTCTGCAGCTAATACTCTGTGATGTTCTGTCTGGGGAAAGCAAAAAGATTCCCATTTGCCAATTGAGTAGCCAAAATTACCTGGGGTCAGGAGTTAAGGAGCTGTAAGGAGAGCAGGGAAACCCTACAGCCACAAACCATTCCAGAAGCACAGTGCCTTCCAATGAGCACATCAAATACAGCTTTCCTTGGAAAGACTCATCTGTTTGGCAAGAGATGTGTAGCAATCTTTTAATGCCCTGTAAGAAATTGTTAAAGTGTTGGCCAGTAGCATTTTGGGAATCCAGTGTCCAGGGCCTGTCCCAGCTGTCAGCCCATGGAGCAGCGAGGAGCCCTGCTGGGGCATGCAGAAGTTGATACGGGGAGATATGGGGTACGGGGGCAGATGAGGCTGGAAAAGTCAGGGCAGTGTTGGGTCATCCCAATGGCTTTGCTCAGAGATGGGTCCCCCAGGTTCAGAGGAATTGGAGCAGAGAAGACCACAGATCTGGACTAAGAGGACTGAGTCCCACCCACAGGTTCCCACTGCATCCTTCACGCTGGCAGTGCCCCACTCCCAGGGCATTTGAGCAGTGTGGGAGGAGCTTCTGAAATATCCATTCTCAACCCGAAAATTCCTCTTTGCTAGGACAAGCTAACCTCAGTCCAGAGTGGTTCTCTTTTCCAGTTTCCTTCAGCTCCTCCTAAATTTTAACTACTAAAGATTGATTATGGAAAGTTTGTACTTTTAAACACCAAAGTTCAGCATCGAAGAAACCTTGATTAGGGTAATTGCATCAGCTTGAAAGGGTAATGATCAGTGTCAGGTACTGCCACTCTGCTTATGCCTCCAGCATCACAGCTGTCATAAACCTGTGCCTGAAGCATTGTGCTGCCATTGCCATTTTGCAGGTGGGTCTTCAGGGATGAAAAAGAGATTTGTATGAATTTTTTGCACACACGACACCAGTTTCTGTGGTTTCAGTGATGAGAGAAAGGGAAGAGTTTGGGCTTTGTAGAAACATTGGAGCATAGGAGATCAGCGAGTTCTGTCGTGGCAATGCTGGGGTTGGTTCATGACGGAGGAAGCAATAAAGGTGACATGTTACACCATGGAGAATCATGAATTGTCATCGCATTGGTGTCAAAAGGGTTTTTATTGAATGTAGGAAGGAAAGTCATGATGATACCTGTCACCTATCATTCACTGCTGCAGGTGGAGGACAGCCTTAGCTACCTAGAGGAAGGGTCAGGCATTTTCAACTCCCCCATCACTCATTAGCACCAACACCAACTCAAATCCTTGCTGATGCCAGACTAGGATGTGTTTGTTTTCTCCCTTGCACTTGTGGAGGTTTGGAATTTCTTTCTAACCTAAATTAAAGTGTTAATTACACATAGAAAGGCCCATTGATTGCTCTTTCCTTCACCAGCTCAGTTGCAGCAGGGGGTGGGAGGTCCTCGGCCATGGGACAGGGTGTGCCCTGAAGCCCCTGGTTATCCTTGGGTTTTTGTGGTGAATTTTTGTGGATTTTTCACCCTGTACAAGTGCAATTGTCAGTAAAATACATGCTAAATTTCTGCTTATGGCTGGCTGTCCAGGGGATGAATGGCCTTAATATGCTGAGGAGCAAATGTAAAAACTGTCCAGCTGAGGCAATACACTGGGAAAGATTTCACTCAGAGCCACCAATCTACATCCACCAGAGCAGAGAATCACTCAACCACCTCTCTCCAGAAATACTTCCTGATTTTTAACCAAGCTGTTTTTATGTTATATTTTTATGTTATCCTATCTACAGCATTTGCACAGTAAATGAAATGGAAAAGTAATGGCTATATACCCCAAGATTTAGAAAAGGGAATATGAATAAACATAAATGAAATCTATTCCATGCTATGGTACATGGCTGGACAGCCATGGAAAGCCTTGTGTTCTGGCTCTGCTCCCTTTCCCACCCTGCACAGAGTGGTCCTTGACTACCAGGACCAGTGGCCAACGACCAGGCACAGCATCTGTTGCTCCTGCAGTGATCCCAGCTGCTGTCTATGAGTAACAGTCAGATGCACAGTGAATTGGGAACTGTCAGAAAGCCATTCTTTTGGGCAAGAGCCATTAAAGATTCCCCCTCCCCGCCCCCGAGGAGGAACCAAAACGTACTGCAATGAGCTGAAGACATGAGACAGCTGCAGAGATTCCACAAGTGATTTGCAGTGCACCACAGTTTTCCTCATTTTGGTTCTTTCTATCTGAAGATTGTGTGACGTTTCACTCTGACTCAATGCTTCGTATTTCGCAACTGTGAATTTCCGTATTTGTGCTTCATACCAAGCCTTCAGCCCACAGAAACAGAAAGAAAGGAGGAAAAAGCAGTGGCAGTCACTCCAGACAAATGCTCACAGCCAGGATGGACCAGGGGCTGCTCACACTCTTTGTAGGTTTCTTTGCAGATAATCAACAGAGGAAATTAAGTCACTGCCAGAGATTATTTCAGTGTGCAAATGGAGTGTGGAAGAAGTATCACATCTGCATATGTTAACTAGTTACAGGCTGCTCCAATCTTCAATTACTCCCCCTAATTGGAATGGGTGGCAAGGTGTCCACAAAATGGGGCTGGGAGTAAAACTAACTTCCCTGTTGTCATCTAGGGAAACACTGCTGCCATGTGACCACAATGCCACAGAGTTGGGGTCAGGGTTGTACTTGGTGACACTGCTGCAATGGTTTGGCTTTATGGACATGAATTGGGTTCTGGCCATGGGTTGGGTTTGGGGCCATGGGTTGAGCTTTGAAGACCTCTGCAGCCTAAAATTCCATAGTCCAGCCCCAAACCCTCCCATTTGTGACCTTTTTATGCTGCATCTTTTCTACTTTCACCATCACTGAGTGCTGGTACAGCCTCAGTGGCCCAGTTTTATGGGTGTAATATGTACAGATTGTGAAGCACCAGAGAATGGAGAGGTGTTTTCCACAAAGGTGGGTGAGAGGATCATTTTTATCCCAGCAGTGTCTACAAAATATGCTAAATCTCAAAGGTCTCTCTGTGTGTTGGACCAGATGAGCCCACAGCAGCCAAAGGAAATTGTAGAAAGGCCAAGGTAGGTGAAAGCCACAGTGGGGTCAGGGAGCAACTTCAGAGAGGGATAATGTATGGCAGCTCTGCTAAAAGCAGCGCACAGAGCAACCAGGATGCTGCAGTCAGAGCAGCCAGGCGGTGTTCCTGACAGAGGACAACAATGTTGACTGATGAGATGGCAGTACCTTCTGTCTGTCAGCTCCCCAGCATCACAGGAAGGTGTGTAATGGACACCATCAGATTGGCTGCAGCAGCGAGTGCTATCTGTGGGTGAAGGGCAGCTGCATCAGCTGCATCCTGCCTTTCTGTACACCTCATACCAGCTCAGTAGGAGAATGCAGCATAAACACTGTCATGAAACACCATGTAAGTACCATGAAATATGAATCTATTAAAAAAGTGAGGAAAGAACAAAGTGCATCCTGAGGAGAGATGAGCATGGCAAGGACCTGTCACTGCATCCCCAGCCCAGGGCTGATCCAGAGAGCAAAGTCCTGGGGCAGGAGGCAGTGAGTCCAAAGGGAAGAAAAGGAAAGGGAAGAAGAGGGTATTTGTCCTTCACAACTGAGCCCAAGCTGAACAAAACGTCACAAAAGGGAGTGAAAAACTGCAGTGACTGCACCCTGTAAAGCCAACTGGGGGCATACCCAGAGAAAAGGGGAAAAGCCTTATTTGTCACTGCAAGGCAGAGCTTGGGGACAGAATGCTGTTTATGCAGAAGAGCATGGGGCTGAGCAGGAGTTTTTTTTATCCACACTGGGATTGTAGCACCCACACTTGGAAATGTGCCTTTGAAGCCCTAGACTGGAATCTCTCAGCATTGGAAATCCTTCACATTTTGGAGATGGGTGTCTGTGCCTGGGATTAATGGTGTGGCTCTGCTTCTAATTGCAATGTAATCTAATTGAAAAGTGAGCTTTTCTCCTCGCCCTTTCCTCCACTCCACAGGTTGGGTATGATGAGCACTCTATCTTAGCAATCACAGTTGCTCTTTCCATCTGAAAATACATTTTCTGCAGAGACATCAGGAGCGAGCAAGAGCTGACAGCAGAGTCAGGCTGCTGCTGCATTAACCTGACTGGTGGGAAACACATCTCACAGCCTGGGATAGATACAGACAGCCCAACCCGTCCAGAGCTCCCAGCACAAGGTGGGTAAGACTTTCCCCAGTGGAGTGACACCACTGTTCCTTTGAGATGGGGTGACCATGGGACAGCTGATGGGAGGAGGTTTAAGACCCCCAGGGAAAGCACTGCTCTGCCCCAGCCCAAAGGAAATGGGGAAGGCATCACACTGGTCCCATCCTCCTGAGATGAGGAAGGAAGACAGGACCCCAGCTGGGCTCCTTCCTCTACCTCCTCCTGTGCCTCCTCCTCCTCTCCTTGGCTCAGCAGTGCACCAGGACCCAACAAGTGTAAGTGGGGAGCAGGTGCATGAGGGGGTGCGGAGGGATTCTGAGAGTCCTCAGGGGTGGGAAGGAGGTTGCAGGGGTTGGGGTTTTCTGAATGTTCCCCGCTCCTCCTAGCAGTGGTTCAGCGGGGGGGGAGGGGGTGGAGGGGGGTAGGAGGATGGAGGGGATTTGCAGGAGAGGTGGGTGGAGAAGAAAGGGGAGGGGGAAATGGTTGGGAAGGAGGGGAGCTCATCAGTGCTTGCAGAATCGGTGCAGCATCCATGGAGAACGGTTCAGCCAGCTCAGGAGCCGTGCTGGGCAACCAAACCTTGGGCAGGATGCCCCGACAGCCCCTGGAGCTCCAGGTGGTCACCATCCTGCTGGTGCTGCTCGTCTGCGGGGTGGGCATAGCAGGCAATGCCATGGTGGTGCTGGTGGTGCTGCGCACCAAGCACATGGTGACCCCCACCAACTGCTACCTGGTGAGCCTGGCTGTGGCCGACCTGCTGGTACTGCTTGTGGCTGGGCTGCCCAACATCTCTGAAGTGGTGTCTTCCTGGGTGTACGGCTACGTCGGCTGCCTCTGCATCACCTACCTGCAGTACCTGGGCATCAACATCTCCGCCTGGTCCATCACCGCCTTTACAGTGGAGCGCTACATCGCAATCTGCCATGCCATCAAGGCACAGCTCCTGTGCACCGTGGCCCGTGCCAAGCGCATCATCTTCTCGCTGTGGATCTTCACCTCCCTCTATTGCCTCATGTGGTTCTTCTTAGTGGACACGTCCCAGGTCACGTTTTCAGATGGAGATCAGGTCAGCTGTGGCTACCGTGTCTCCAGAAGCCTTTACATGCCGATTTATTTCTTGGATTTTGCTGTCTTCTACGTCATACCGTTGGGACTTGCAGCCGTCCTCTACGGCCTCATTGCCCGCATTCTATACATGAGCCCGCTGCCCGCCGCCCCGCAGCATGCCCTGGGCTCAGCACACCGAGGTGGCTCCCTCCAGCAATCCTGCCTGGGCAGCAGGGGGATCCTGAGCTCCCGCAAGCAGGTACGGAACCCCTGTGGGCTGCAGGCTCTGTGCACAGGGGATTGGTGCTTTGGGTGGGGGGAATGCTCCAATAGCTTGCACCTGGAGGAGCCAGGAGGGTCACTTTGCTGGAAAATGGGCTCCCTCTGCCTTGACTGAGCTCTGCAGAGCTGCCTGCGTTCACTGGGAGTGGCTGAAGTGCAGGGGTTTGGGTGGATAATTAATACTCTTTGCCTGCTAGGTCCTGGGATGAGTCAGTATCTGTGCACGGGTCTTTGCATGAAGGCTGTCCCATTCATATTTCAAGCTCTGAGACATGGTATGTATCAAAGTTAAGGGCTGAAGCTTGGAAACTAGCTGAAGACTTTGAAATCCCCACTCCTCTTGCCTTTGAGCAAGCAAGATGTTATTTCCAGCCAGCTTGCAGTAGGTTTCAGCCCCTCAAAGTTCTTATTTCCCCAACTTCTTGCTTGACTTGCACAGGGTCTTCTACTGACCAGGAGAAATGATTCAGAGTCACAGAAGCTGAATGAGCATCTCAGGAGTGCATATTTCTTTAAGAACTTACGGGCTGGTTGCTGGCATTCCAATCCCTGGAAGCATTCTGTGCTCTTTTCTCTGGCAGTTTTCTTGAGATCTCCATTACCTTCTGCAGTATCTCAGCAGACAAAACCTCCCCTGGCTGGCTTATATCTCAGAGCTGGGGTCACAGGAGTAAAGATGCCATTGTGTTTAATGATATCATAATCAATATTCTCACTGTATAGGGAGCTATGTGATGATTTGTACCATTACCAACAAATAGCCCAAACAAAAGCTCAGCTGAAGCCTCTGAGAAGCTGTTGCGAGTCAGCTGCTCATCCAGGAGGGAAAGCTCTGTCACAACCACACTGTAAATCTGTTTGATTCCCCAGTCCTGCCTTGCAGACGGAGATAAGGGCTGTCCATGTGTTTCACTGTAACTATCATACTATTTGGGAGCGATTTGCTTCTGACTCACTGGATTTTGGAAGATTTGGAGAGGTGTTGAATTCCTAATTGCAAAATGAGGACCCAGCTTGAACCAGTTAGTGAGCATGATAGTGATGGGCTGGAGATTGGACTAGATGACTGCAGAGCTCTTTTCCACCCTCAGTGATTCTGTGAGTCTATGAATTGATTCATTGCTGAGGGACTGGTTTACAGGAGAAACAAGTTATCTGTGCCCCACACAGGTACATCGATAAGGGTTTGGGGCAGGATGAGCAGCAGTGCAAAGCCGTGTCCTGCAGAGCATCTTCCTTGGCTCTGCCTGAGATTGGCAGCTCACAGTGCGATGGGTGGTGGTGCAGGAGCTGCGGTGAGTCGTGATTCTGCATCTGTCTGCGGGGAGAAAAACAACGCCCTGAAGTCCGAGAGCCCCGCAGGGTCAGTGACACTTCCAAGAGAAACTGCGGTGGGAAGGCACAGGGGGCCGGAGAGGCAGAGCAGGACGGGGCAAAATTCCGATGGCGGGGATTCGGTCTGAGGCAGGAGCAGCAAACCCTGCCCGAGTGCGGCAGGGCTGTTATGATGAGCAGCTCCTAACTGGTTTTCTTGGCTCGTTAATTACCCGCGGCCGTGGTGGGAGGAAAGAGGCGGCGTGCCGGGTGATGGCACCTGTCTGTCACACTGCGGGGAAGTGCTGACAGCCCTTGAAAATGTCACCAGGAGCTGAAGGGTCCCGTCCTGAGCATCCGAAGTGAGGACACAGCGTCGGAAACGGCTCTAATAGGAAAGGCTCCAAACGTGAGGGTGTGAAGGAGGATGTGCCGGCCGGGGCGGGGGCGGAGGGTCGGTGTCCATCCCCTGCTGGAGCAAAGCGTGGGCCGAGCTGCAGCCTCCGTGCTCCGGTCCGCTGGAGGGATTCCTAACGACCTCTGCAGGTACTCTGCAGGTACTTAGGCACTGCGGCTGAAAAGCAAACGAATGACCGGTTCTGTACAACGCTTCACCGTGTTCAGTCTCAGAAAGGACTGCAACCAACACGCCTCTCAACCCGGGGATGTGCTGTGTGCACCCTCCGGCTCTGTCACGGCTGCGCAGAGCTCAGCTCACGCTTCGCACTTCTCTCGTGTTCCTGAGCAAGGAGAGAGACAGCAGCCAAAAAGTCAGAGCTGCCTCAGCCTCAAAAGGAGCTCTGTCTCCACGGGATGGGCAAAGCGCAGAGCCTGCCGGGTCTCCCAGGAGGAGCACTGAGCTGCTTGGTGCAGGGGGATTATGTCCTAAACAAATTGCTCTTAGAGTCACCTAACCAGAGGAGCTGCTTGCATTTCGCTGTAGAGTTCAGCTGTTATCACATTTTTGTTCAAATTAACTTCACTCTCTGGATATAAACCTCAGACAGATATATGACCAACCACCCCATAAGCTCTGAGGCCAGATTCTGGCACATCTTGTACCAACCCCTATCTTCCCCAGAGGCAGAGAGCACGCTGCAGTGTAAGCAACAGCCCAAGCACTCATGGTATTGCTGTGAGATCTCACTCTGGGAAGCATCCTCACATCCCCATTAAACCACATGCAGCAAAACACCTCTATTGGCCTCAGCTTGACAATTGCTCTTTTCTTGTAGGGAAAGTTCTGTTACCACCATGCACAGTTTCTACTCAAAGCATTACAGGAAGGCAACGCTGTTTGTAACTAAGTGAAAAAAAACAAACAACAGAACACTCCAAGAAAAGCAGAAAGACTGAGTGTGATCCAAGTGCTCATTTCCTTACAGAGGGCTGGAGTCATTGCACAACGCCTTTCTGACATTTGAAACACCACTGCCTCAATATGCGTGCAGCATTGATGTTTACTCATACTTTCCTCCTCGGGGACGCACGTAATCTGTGACTGCTTGCTGGAGGATGATTGCCACCTACCAAAAAGAGCTGTTGAAGTTATTAAGATCATTGGAGTTTCAGTAGAGGAAAAAACAAAACATTTTCTTCAGCAATTTGAGTCAAGCTGAGGGTGATTACTGCTCCATTCTGAATTCTCAATATCTTCTTGTTCCTAATATACAGATGGAGTGCTCCTCCACTGCACTGTAAATTAAATTTACCCACACTGATGAGCTGAGCAACTCCCATATCAGCCAAGTCAGGAATTCATGCAGGACTCCAGGCAGTCTCACCTGTACCAGGAGCCCTGTCCCTGGGAGGGAGCAGCAAACCAGTATGCACCAGGCAGGTGAGATTTACCTTGGCACCCCCAAAACTCAGCATCACACTTTTGCACAGCTTCAGTTCCTCACTGATCTGTTGCTATTTTCTTTTTCTTTTTTTTTTTTCCTTCCCTGCCACAGAAATTCCCTTGATTATTTCTAACTGATTTCCGGACTGATGGCTGCTGGTCCTGAGGAACCACAGAACCATTAAGGTTGGAAAGACCACTAAAGTCACCAAGCCCAACCCCAGCCTACCCCACCATGCTCACTAACCACGTCCCTCAGTGTCACATCTCCACGTTTCTTGAGCATGTCCAGGGACAGCAATTCCCCTGCCTCCCTGGGCAGCTGTACCAGTGCCTTGGATGGAAGGCCGTGAGTGGTGGGTGAAAATCTATCAGTTAAAGGTTTTCCTTATGCAAGACTGCATCACGAACAAAACAGATTTAGAGAGGAGTAGAGAGTCTCATGGTTTGTGATTCTGTCTGCAACTGATAGGAGTGATGTAATTACCTGTCTGCAGGAAGGCTCTGCTGGAGCTTTAGTTTCACCTGGCTCTTTCTCCTCTCCATCTCCCCACTCACCAGGTAACCAAGATGCTGGCTGTCGTGGTGGTCCTCTTTGCCCTTCTGTGGCTGCCGTACCGCACGCTGGTGGTGGTGAACTCCTTTGTGGACCCCCCGTACCTCAACATCTGGTTCCTCCTCTTCTGCCGGATGTGCATCTACCTGAACAGTGCCATCAACCCCATCATCTACAGCCTGATGTCGCAGAGATTCAGAGCTGCCTTCAGGAAGCTCTGCAGGTGCAGATGGAAGAGCACAGAGGTGCCCACACCACACAGCATCCCGGTGCTCTATAGCAGAGCGAACGACGGCTCTCAGGGCAGCTTCGAGCATGGCACTCACCTGGATGACCTGAACTGTCCCCCTGCACCCGCGAGGAGAAGCAGGGCTGCCACACAGACACCAGGACCCTGACATAATGCAGGCAGCGGGAGCTGTACGACTGTGTGCATCATGCTGGGAAAGTGCCAACAGAAATTGCTTGGGCATTGCGGCAAGCTTAACTTAATAACTCTCCAGGGCATTTAATGGAACGGATTCTTAGAGACAAATTAATTTGCTTTTCCTTAATGCTGATTTATTTTTGTGCTGTTAGGCGCAGATCGATGTTCAGCATCTCCAAAGAATCTGTAGTTAAATATAGCACTGCAACACCATTCCTAGCTATGTGCAAGTGCAGCTGCTTGTTGAGTCAGGCCAGAGCATGGGAAGGAAATGCAGGAAGAGAAGGGCAGTCAAGGAAAATCCGCTGCCAGAGCAGGTTTCCTAGAGGGTGAGCTTCCCCTACCCAAATGCAGGAAGCATCCAATATGAGCTGCTCCTCCAGGGGTCTATTGGAGTTAGTGGGACAACATGGCACTTTCTCCTCTCATTCCAGGAAGAGATGAACACACTCCTCTCGTGTGTTATTTCCTTCCACCAACACCAAAGGGACCAGTCTGCGTCTCGGATGGAGACTCATGCATTACACATGGCTGAAGCTGGGTGCCATGAACCTCACCCTGTGCTGCTGGAAACATTGCTGTGCCAACCAGCCCGAGGACACTTGCCCCAGACTCACAAGCAACTCTCTGGACTGGGAGTAAATGTAAGAGATTACACACAAGGCAGATGCCGAGGCTCCTGCCAAGTAAAACAAGAGGCAGCCACCAGTAACCCTGAAGTGACTGCACACCATTCTTCGAGCAGCCCGTTCAGCCTCAGCATCCACCATTGCTTCACAGCAAACCAGAGCATTTAATCAGATCCTTACCTCTGCTTTGCAAAACGTCTGTGTGACATTTCGAAGAGGCCACAATTTAAAAAAAAACCTTTTTGTGTCTATGGAAAATAACTACCATGGGCAAACAGACCTCACTTCATGCAGGGAAGGGCTCAGGGTCTATTTTGTTTCTGTGTGGGGTGGCTTTGCATGTGTGATTATTATATTGTGAATTATTAGATCATCTATTTTGGTCCAAAATAGCTGTAGGATGAGGAAAGAGAGCACTGGTTTTGCAGATATTTCGGAAACAGTGTTTACATGGAAAGGGATTTTGGTTTATTTCTGAGTATTGGATCTCCCGGAGTGAAGTTCCTCATTATTCATAAGGAAGCCCAGCACAGAAATTTCAGAGCTGCTTCATGAAGAGAAGGGAAATCCCTTTGTTGTAGTGCAAGAGGAGCACGACCCTTAGCACAAGGAATGAGAAGTGAGCAATTTGCTGCTAATGGTCTTTTCTATTGCAGTGATGTCTTTTCCTTTAGTGCTGTAAATTGCTACCTGCAAGCCTGCAAGCACCGTGGGGTCAGAGAGGAGAAGTGAGCTGGGGTTGTGTGCTCTGTGCAGAGAAGCAGGAAAGCCAGCCTTGTCCTGCAGCCACGGGGCAAGAATTCAGTGCCCGAGCTGCAGAGCCCTCCTGTGAGCTGAGCCAGGCGCTGCTCGGCATGGGGTGTTGGCAGCCCGGACCTCTGCCAGCACAGCCCTGCACTGAAACATCTACACAGACTCATTTCTATCTCCCCATCACACTTCCAGGCTCTGAAATTTTTGTTCAGCAGACGAGGTTTAAGTAAAACCCATTTCTCTTTTCCCCCTTCTGCCCTTATCTGCCCATGGACTGCATGACCCTTTGCTATTTCTTGAGAAGTAATTGGCAGATAAATTCCCCTGGCACCACGAGACATCTAGTAAATGCACCAGAGCGTTAAGCTGCAGATGAGCTAAGAGCTCCTGATCCTTCTCTTGCACATACACTGACACAGTGGGACAGCTTGAGAGTGTTTTAGGTGGAACAGTGTTCAAATTTAGGTGAAAAACAGCATTTGGCTTGTCAAGAAGATGCTGCTGGAGAGGACGGGTAGCTGAACTGTGCCGGGAAATAAATCATCAGTGGGAAGGAATGACAATAAATACCTGTGATGCTGGAGGCTCCAGCTGATGGCTCCCAGGAGGGGCTTCGGCTGGATGGAGGCTGAAGCTTCATCCCGGCCCTCCTCATACAGGGCTGAAGGCCAGGAGGAGATGCTCCTGCTCCCTGCACAGACAGATGGTGGAGTACGACTGTGCTGCCCCCAGGCTGGACAGGTCACTCTCAAAGGACAGTGGGGCTCAGATTGCACCTTTCACCTCCCACCAGTGCTGCCCTTCTGTCACAGGATCAGTGCCTCTCCCTGTTCTCACATGTTGGGCTCCTCTCTCCTCTCACTCAGCTGGGAGCAGTGCAGGGGACGTTACCCCAAAAGCAGCAGCCCCTGAGGCAAAGCCCCAAGCACTGTTCCCTCCATCCTGGGAAAGGGGCATGCTCATCCTTTTGCTACTACTAATATTTTTGAAGCAATACATCATCGCTCCAGCAGGAGACCCACCTCCCTGATTCCTCCACACACGGCCAAAGATCTGCCCCATTCATCAGCCTGAGATTTATGAGGTGCAAAGGGCTCTGGTTACCCTGCTGCCCCCTCCCTTCTCCCCATGGCTGGGTGAATAAGTTGCTGCTGGCTCCTCTGATATCAGAAGCAAAGAAAGCCCTGAGGAGAGCAAAGCCCTCATTCCACCAAACTCATTTCCCTAAATCCTTATCAGAGCAAAGATCCTTCATCATGAGACCCCTTGCACCGCAAAGAAGCAAGAGGGAGACCCTGTTGCCTGCAGAGGCTGAGCCTGCGTCTCACCAGCCCCTCTGCACAGCTTTGCTCATGTGAGACACTCCAGAAATAGAAAAGGGATTGAAGGTTTTAGCTATTCTGCATTCCTCCAGCCCTGGTGGCTCTGCCTGGCACTGGGTTCTGTTCTCCCATCCTCCCCCTAAATCACACTTCCCCTCGCTGTCCCTCATGTCTGGCTTTCCCATTTGTCCATTCACTACAAAATTTTGGGGACAAGTGTGGATGTAGGAAGCCATGACTTCAGACTTACTAGGAGTTTTCACACCAGCAGGGCAGATTGCTGACAGACATTGGCATCCATCCATTTATGGGCTTATGGGGCTGATGCTGCACAGGGTCCTGGAGCCCTCCTGTGACTGCCTCCTCTCTGTGCACTCAGCCACAGTGCAACATTGCTCCTTTCCCCCATTTGTGTCCTGACAAGATCCACAAGCCTTTAAATCAGTGGAGGGGAACTGAGGGCGGCAGGTTAGCAAGAAAGAATTACCCGTCTCCAAGTACAGGCGCAGGGGGAGCAGGCAGCAATGCACGGTCTGGAAGACATTTGGCAGCAGCCCCGGGGGATGGAAGGCAGCACAGCGACCTGTAGAGGGCATAGCAATGGAGCCCTGACTGCTGCATGGACACAGCCCAGGTGGCTTGGTGCTGACACATGGCTCCTAGAGCATCCTTGCGTTTGGGACGAGGCTTTAATGGCAGCACAACAGCACTGTCTGCAAATGGTTTCCTGCACAGTTCAAGAGAAGAAATGTGAGCTGAATGGCTGGGGAGGTTTGGGGGAGGAAAAGACAGATGGGGCTGCCCTCCTCTTGGACCACAATGAGACCTTGTACCAGACTGTGGCATTTTATTTGTGGGAAAAACAGGGAAGAAAGCACCTTTAGTGCTGCAGTGTCCCATTTCAGTATTTTCTGAAGCCAGGACCTGGAAGAAACACCGTACAGAAGGGAGACCCCACAGCAGCACACAGACTCTGCAAACCAGGTTCCCGTTGGTGATGTTTTCTCCCCTTGCTGGTAGTCCTGGGGGGCCTCAGCACCACCAGCACTGTGTGCTTGCTGCAAAGGCCAGGGCAGCCCTGCGTTCCCAGAGAGCCCAGATCCTGCGGTCACCAACAGAGCGAGGCATCCCAGGCTGGAGCCTGGCTCACCTCCTCCTCCACGTCTGGGCTCTGACGGATCAGCCTTCCCCGCTGAGCTGAGCCATCCTCTAGAGAAAACACAGCCAACAGGTTATTTACAAGATGAGGTCTGAATCAGCATGTGCCTGTCATCCAGTGCAAGGCACTCACAAAGATAAACATCGATACAGTGAGCAGATAACTGTTTATTATTGCACATAATCCAGCAGAACAACCGACAGAAAACTCTGGACAGCAGTACACGGATTGTAGTACACAGCTTGCAAAATCTGTGATGAAGGTATTTTTGTGTGAGGAGTGAAACATATCTGCATCTTCGTAAGACCTGAAAAGCATAACACAATATCCTATTTGGTTTTGAAAGCACGCAAATTGAGGTAAATCTGTTATTTTGCATCTAAGAAAACGAAATCCCTAAGGGGCTACATATCTATGTGTATATCTATATCCATATCAGTGCAATACGGATATATCTGTACGTCACATAAAGCAAATCTACCTACTGTTCTCAGAATGTTAATAGGAGGAAAGCACATTACCGTGTGCACATCACATGCATAAAAAATTGGGGAGGGAGAGAGGGGGTAATCTTAACACTGTTGAAAAAGGACCCTTTGTGCTTAGTGATAAATAAAAGCCCCTCAGGTCTCTCAACGGAAATTGTCTTTGTAGCTAATAAAAGCAGCTGACGTATTGAGAGGATGAACAGGGAGAAAATGCCAAAGGCAGAAGAGCCTGGGGTTTGCAATACATTTATATTTCAGAAAAGAAAAAGAAAGAAAGAAAGAAGCAAATTGCTACTAAACTATGCTCTGTGGAAGTGTTGATGGTGCTGCACAGCTTTCTCAGGACTGGTACAGCCACATAGCTTTTAGGAAGGGATCACATTCACTTCTCCCACAGTGAACACCATATACTTGCTACTGTGGCAACGTTCCTGAGCTGAATAAGGTTAAAAAATAAACTTGGTTCACAAAGAAAAGTACTGAATTATTCTCACTCTCTTATATCATAATTAGAGTACATAAATTAGGCGGGTTTTGCCCTGTGTCTCCAGTCAGTGTAAACTCCTGCCTGTCTGCCATTTGCCTCTGAAATCCTTTCAGAGTGACCTTTGGAGCAGACTGGCCATCTGTTTTTTTCCCTCAACCCTCATTTCCACGTTCTTCCCAGTCCCTCAGGTTTTCCCACCCAGTCCTGTGCTGTGAGACTTCAGAATACACAGAGGTGCACAACCGACTATAAATAACATTTCTGATTAACTTAAAAATAGATACAAAATACATATTGCTCTTAAAAGAAGGAAGAAACATGTCCAAGCACTCAGCCTCACACCAAACTGTAACTTCATCTGTGCCGACTTTCTAAGCTCGCACTGCTAAGGATCAGAGCAGATCACAGTGGCAACATCTCCTTCCAAAGGTCACTCTCTATCGCAGCTTTGGGAAGAACTGGTGCAAACTGTCTGGGCCTCAAAGCCTGGCACGCAAGAACAACTGCTCTATTGCCCCTCTGTGCTCTACTATTGCTGAAAGGCTGGCTGCTGCGTAGTTTTGAGCCCAATACCCAAACACACTGGAGTCACTCGGATCTCTGCACCTTTCTCCTTTCAGGAATAACTTCACCTCTCCCATGACAGCCAACCTGCACGCTCTGCTAGGAAAGGCTGCCTGCTCTATTCCGGTCAAAAAAGCAGCACTGGAGCCCCCTCACAGCTCAGCGCTACGAGGAACCTGTGGTTATACAGGGGTATTGTTCAGTAAGTACCTCCTTTTAATTGTAACTCGCACCAGTTTCATAGGGGAACAAAAAAAAAAAAAAGGGTAAAGGGGCAAATTCTGCACGTTGATTTCCTTTCCCGTTACAGTGGGAAGTCACCCGCTGCAAGACGCTTTCACACAGAGCATTGCTGGTGGCAGGAGAGAGCTCGGATGGTGCCCAGTCCAGAAACGAGCACCGTCTGCACCCGCAGCACCTCTGGGCACACCGGCAGCCTCGCCCCAGCCAGCCCCTCACACCCCACCCCGCAGCCCCAACCGCGGCTCATCGGCAGGCATGGGCAGGTCACACTTCACCAAGCCCAATGTCAACATGCTCCCCCCTCAGTCCTCCACACATGGAAAACGCCTCCAGATAATGGGGAAAGGAAAGGCTTTCTGCTTGTCCCTTTGGATGACACACAAGCATGGAGGCAGACGCTGTCCAGCCCCAGCCGTGGCACGGCTCTCAGGTGTCATTTTGGTTGTTGCACATTGTTGCATTTTCAGGCCATGGATGATATTCTCTGGGAAATCTCCGACATCAAGTCAACCAAGAGAATTACAAAACACATCACAGTGTGTGGATGAGACCTTCTCACTCATTTTCCTACAGCTAAAGATAAATTCCTCATCCCTGGCACGACAGGGCAGTTGATGGCTTTGGTGAGAATAATTTAAGGCAACTGCTACTTTATACAAAGAAGAGAAGGAGGTTAAGTTGTAGAAATGCTGACTTTTTCTTGGTAGATTGCAGAGGCCAGCCACAGCCTGGGAGCAGGGAGACTGAACGGAGGATCTTCAGGTACTTTTACTTAAGGTTCATGTTTGCAGTGCAACCTTGGGATCTCAAGTCCTCCTCATAGGTGTTTCCAGGTGACTGAGATTTAATCCCCACCAAGGTCCATGGTCTCAGTGAGCAGCAATGCCTGTCCCAGACACAGATGAATGGGAGAGTTAAGGGGGAGCAAAACATGCAATCAACACAGAACCATTGCTGTTTGCATAGCTTTCATCTCTGCAGGCTGAGTGGCAGTTAGCACCAATGAAAGCAGTGCCCTGCAGTTTCAGCCCTGAAGACAAAAGCCTACACTGAAGTGTGGGAGGAGCACCTTGCATTTTGTTCCTGTGAGGCCCAAGGGTCAGGCTCAGCCCTGATAGATTGATTTAGGAATAGTTAAGCCCAAGGTGACAAAAATCTTGTGCAAACTTACAATACATTCCTGCGTCTAGAAACCCCACAGCCACAAGAAACCTCACAAGATTTTACTGCCGCAAAATTCAAATGCAAGCCCACATCCTAACTCAGGTGGAAGACTTGAGCAAGCTCCAGCTTAACTTTAGTCAGATACACGCTGCAGCTCACACTGATCTTTAGTGATTCAAGTACGTAACAACAGTGCTGGTACTGGTACTGGTGCAAATAGATCTGAAAACTCCAGTTTCACATTTTCTTTGTGCTTCTGCCTCTTGCTGGGCTGAGTGCATTCTCACACTGGAATTCTCATTCTTTGAACCACATCCTTCCAACAGGGAAGGCAAAACTACACTGCAGGACTGCATTCAATAAAAATAGCTCAATTTTGAGGAAATCAATAAATACCCACTGAAATTACTGCACAGATCACTTTTGGAATAAACAAGAGATAACTGAGAATCTCAACACCTATAGAATAAGTGCTCATATATTTCTATCACCAGTGCACTTGTCAATGAACAGCTTGTGTTGGCAGTAAAGTTCGTCAACTATAAAATGTCCACAGCGAGGTCTACAAATTGAGGACAAAATCTCACCGACTTTCTTACCTTGTCTGAGGGGGACCTCATGTCAAAAAATGTACAAATAGGATGGCTAGACCAATGTTCAGTAAGATGACCATGCAGATCACAATTGTGTTAGGTCCCTGAAAGAAAAAGTAATGACGGAGTATTATACAGCATAGTTTTAAGTGAGGAGACCTGATAGAGCTGCCTTGATTCTGCTGCTCAAATATATGAAAATCACCCATTCCCAATGAACATGCATCTGGCCTGAATTTCAAACTAATTGAATATCTACCACTGCCTACCTATCACTACTCTACTCCTATTTCTCCCCTGCAAATGTCTTAAGGGAGACCCTGGCCATGTGCAGAGAAAAAGCTAAGCCCATTTCAACTTATTCCTCTGAACTCCTTTCTCCTTACAAACACATAATCTGTGTTTGTAAAGCTGCCACTTTCAGGATGAACAAATCCATCTGTGTGCTCTTATCTCAGACTAAAATATTTCCAAGCGGTGCTTTTTCTAAAGTCACAATGGAATTGTCTGTGTCAAAAGGACTGTGAGAAGAAGCAGGCTAACAAAATGCAAGGCATTACAGCTGCATTTGCTCACAGCAAAATGAATATCAGGGAATACTCTTTAAATCCAAGAAATCAGTGATTTGATAACATGGATCAGCTCGTGAGGTGCACCTATGGAGTGGAAGTAATGGATAAAATAACACATCCTTCATGTTCCTCCAAACTTTCCAAATTCATGCAAAAGGGTGGGAAATCAGGAAGAATGTAGGGAAAAAAAAAAATCACAAAATGTCTGTTTCCCTCAAATTTTGAAATTCCAGGCTTACTTCACTGGACCAACCATGGAAGCCCTCATGGCCGGGGACATGGAAAGGACAGGAGGAAATGACCTTCTGCGCCCCCACAGATCTCAAGGGGCCCTCTGGACTGAGCAGTGTGGGAAAAGTTTCCAAAGGTATTTGTGAGGTCGCCCAGGCCCAGGGCTGACCCCCAGCATTTTGGTCTGCATGAAGCTGGTCCCAAATCATGTTTAGAGCCCATACTGAGACAAATCCGGCAGGTGAAAACGGAGAGTCTCCTCCAAAAGGCTGTGGGGGCCCAAAAAGAGCCCCTAGATGCCTGTCTGTGCCGACTGCAGCCCTGAGACTCCAGGCCCTTTGGGGAGAGAATCAACAGGGGAAAAACAAGGCTGAAAAAAAAGCAGTTCCTACAACGGAAAAGGAACAAAGCTGCTGCTGCAAAGCTGTCCCAAGAGCCGCCCCTCCACGTCCCGCTGGTCCCAATGCACCACCACACCTCACCTCGTCACCCTCCTCCGCATCCTGCGCTGCTGCCACCACCGCCACCGGGGCTGGGCTCCGCTTGGCCCCCGCCTTGTGCTCCGTCCGGCCCGGCGCCCGGCCCTCAGTCTTTCTGTCGGCAGCGGGCTCGCTCCTGCTCACTGCCTTGCGCTCAGGGCTGGGCCGCCGCCTGGGCTGCTTGAGCTCCTTGGGCTGCGGCTGCTCCGCCTTGGCCTCCGCCTGGGGCGCGTGCCTCTCTGCGGGCTCCTGCGTCTGCACCGGGGTGCCCCCGCGCCTCCGAGGCTCTCCCTGGGGCTCCGGGGATGGCGGCTCACGCTCAGAGAGAGGCTCCTCCTCATAGTCCGCAGCGGGGGAGACCGGGGGTGTCCTGACGGCGTAGCTGTGGTAGCCCTTGTAGTGCTCAACGTCGGGCTCGTGCGCCATGCGCTGCAGCGGCCTGATCTCCATCTGCTCCGCAGGCCGTGCTGCTGCTCCACGTGAGGCCGGACGGCCTTCGCCATCGGAGGCCCCGCTGCCGCCCGGCCCGGCCCAGCTGCCAGGCCGCGGGGCTCCGTCCTGCTGTGCTTTGGCCCGCTTGGCCTCCGGAGGGGTGGCGGCAGGACTCGGAGCCGGGCTGCGGCGGCGGGGAGCCTCGTCCTGCTCGTGCAGCTGGGGGCTCTCAGGGGGAGTTGGGGGTGGCGGGGCACCCTTGGGCTGAGGGGGTGTCGCTTCCTCCATGTTGACGGCGTGCTCTGCGTTCTCCATGATCTCCTGCAGCAGCCTCCGCTTCTGATACTCGGGGCCTGCAGAGAGAGGGGCGGTGGGAGAGGGCTGGGGGAGGCAGCAGGGCCTGGCTCCCTGCTCCACGTGCCAGCACCCCATCAGAGAACAAAGCACACCAGCCCAAACCCAGGGCTCGCAGCACCTTGCTGTCACCTTCCCCTGAGAAACAACCCTGGCTGTCTCAGGACGTGTTTTTTTAGCTTCAAACTCACCCTGTGCTTCTCCCCTTTGGGGCTAGAACAAGCTCCCCAGAGAACGGAATGAGGCTGCATTTTCCACTGCCTGCCCCAAAGCAGAGCCTGTTTCCAGAAGGGATTTCCTTCAGATGCAAATCCCTGCCTCGCACTGCCCTGCAGGGAGGAGCAAGCCCGGAGCTCCACATGAAACTCAGAAGAAGTAAAAATCTGCACCCCAGCTTTCTGTGGTTTGGAGTGACACAGAAGGATTATCCTGAGCCTAAAGGGATCAAGCTCTCATCCAAGCTTTTTCTTTTTATTTTTTCATTTTTTTCCTGGCTGGAAAACTCTTCACTGTGGCTTCTTTGGTGTCTAACAGAGTGGAAACAAACAATTACATGGGGAGGCGCCCTGCCTCCTCAAGAAAGGGAGGTATCCCCAGGTGATCCATCTTCTGTTGTGTTATATGGGAAAAACATGTTTCTTATGCACAGATTGGGGCTGGCAGTGAGGGCCAGCCCTCCTCTCTGCACTGACACAGACACCAGCAAAATCAGCTGGCACCATCACACAAGGTGACTCGGGGCTTCGGGTTTCATTCTGGCCACATCTCCAATGCTGACTTGTCAGCTCTTAGCAACGTTGCTGTCACTTCAGTTATCATTAAATCTTTACTTCTTGTTAACCCTGGGCCAGGTCTGCAAAGCAAATCACTGAGGAATTCATGCACAGCCTGACACTGAGGGCAGTCCTTCATTCTGTGGTGCTAGCAGAGCAAAATCTACCAGGGAATGACCAGAAAAGCCTGAAAAACAACAGTGCTCTGCATAATGGGACCTTGCAGGGGCCCTTGCATGTCCCTGCAGTGCCTGTAGCAAAGAGAACATGAGCGTGCTCCTTATAGGCATCGTGGGGTTGCAAATCAGCAAGTCCAAAAGAAAGCACCTGCTTTTGGAAATGGTGTTGGTCTCATTCTGCTGAATCCTAGTAATTTTGAGAAGTGCAGACATACAGGGCTTGGCACGCGCTCTTGAACAGCACAGACCGTGGAGCCACACTGTCCCCAGCTGCTTCATGGTTCCTCCCCTCCTCTCCTCCACCCCAAGGACTAACGCAGACTTGACCCTACTCTGGAAATTGGAGATTGGTGCTTCATTCCCTCTAATAAATCATGGGTGTGATTTGCACGCTGCTAACTCCTGCCCACTCAGGGCCATGTCTCTGCTCCGAGGGGGTGGTAGGGAGAGAGGGCACTGATTTTAGCTGCTCTGTCTTGCCTACACGCTCCTGTCAATCAGCAGGCAACCCATTCAGGGCCATTTATTTCTGGCTGCAAATGGATTGTTTGGAAGCCTTTTCAACAGTTGTTCAGACTCCTCAAAATAGGCTGCCTGCAGCTCTGGGCTCCTTGCTATCTCTTGGTGCTCTCTTCTCCTAAATAACACCAAAACTCCCAGCTGCCTGGAGGGGACGGCACAGCCCAATCCTCCTCCCTTCCCCAGCATCCGCCTCACTTCCTTCACCTCCCAGAACATTTTAGCAAGAACTTTGGCTTTCCTCACTCCCCTCCAGGTCTTTAGGGTTAACATCCTAAAGGAAACCCAGAGCTAAATACTTATTAAAGATGTGCGTTTTTGGAGTTCCGCATTTTTGTTCTTGGAAGGTGCAGCCTTCCCCTCCTTGTTATATTCTGATCACTTAGTGAATGTAGAGATTGAAAAGAATTGTAGAAGAAAAACACACACCAGCCTCACGCATGGCCAGGAGACCCATTGTGCAGAGACCATTTCATTTGTCTCATTCAGTCGCTACAGGTGGAAGAAGTGCTCCAGCTAGATGTCAAAAACCTTCCAGCAGGAATTTCAGTTTCTGTTACTTCTGCGCTATAAATACCCCAGTGTGCAAAGGGTGGATGTGGAGCTGTGAGTGGCAGCTGAGAGGCTTATGCCAGGATCAAGTGATGTTTAGCTATTGTTAAATGAAGTGTCACATGCTGGCTCATGCCTGTGCCCAGCCACTGTGGTGGTTCCCAGCCCAAAGGCAGCTCTGAGGCCCTGCAGTGCAGCAGGAGGAAGGGGAACCACTCCACTGCTCTGTCTCCCTAGCCAGTAGGTGCAGGACTAGTTGGACACGCAGGGAATTTCAGCAAATATGTCAATGTGTCTGTCTGGCTGAGCACCAGGTGTGTGCTGTTCCTGCTGCCTGTCCTGAGCTGAGGTACTGCCACAGCGTGGAGGCACTGCAATCAGAGCAGCAGGTTCTGCTGAGTAGCAGGCAGCGTTTGGCTTCTATCCCCAGTTTTGATGCTGTGACAGATGCTGGACATTTGATCCAGGTAACAAAATCACATCATAAGGAAGATAGGTTATGAAATACAGGCGTTTGGATCTGTTTTTTTTGCTCTGCTATTACCTCCCTTCCCAAACTTCCCAAACACAGGTCTATCTAGTCTATTCTAGGGAAAGGTAACGGCACTGACAGTGCTGCTTCTAACACTACACTTCCTATCTACTAATCTCCAGTGCTTGCTTTTAGAGAAGGAACCTCTCCAGTGTTTTCTCAGCCATGTAATAAACGGTGATGCGAACAAATATATAGGAGATTAAGGAAATAATATTTTGCATTATCAACTTTCGTACAGGATATTACAGCTCCTAATTAGCTGAACCTGACTGCACCCTTGGTGCAGTTTGTGTCCTCACAGGATATGAGCTATGAGTCAATGTGCAAAGCTGTTCCAAGAAAAAGCCGCTGCAGCTCAAGGAGTGCATTCACAGGAGTGCTGCAGACGGCTCCCAGCTCTCTGCTGGCCCTGGAAGACACTGGGAGGGCCTCATAATGGGGGGAAAGAGGCAGGGAGCTTGGAGGGCTGCAGAATTCCTCTAGGCTATAGTAACACCTTGTAACAGGTAAAACAGCAGTGTAAGATCAGCAAATCTCCCATGTGCAGGGGGCTGGCTGAACTTGGGCAAAGGTGGATCCGATTTAGATAGAAAGGCAGCTTTCTGAGTTATAAAGTGGGAGAAGCATTGGAACGGATTCCCCAAGGAAACTGTGAAATCCTTTAGAAGAAGCCTCGTCTTACCTGGCTGGTAGAAGTCTGGGGAAAGTTCCCTGGCCATCATCCTGGCTATGCCCGACTCGTTGTTAGCTGCCTGAGCTGCCTGCTCAGAGCCTTCAGCCTTGGCTTTGGCATGAGTAGTCCTGCAGAGAGAAGAGGGGACAAGAGTGAGTGCTATCTGAGCTGACATCAGTGCAGAATTCCAGCAAGGGGCACGAAGTGTTTAAGGCTGAGGTGTGACCAGCAAATGGAGCAGATATATTTGCAAACATGAGCATGTTTACATGTTGCAGGGAGGCAGCAGATGGTGCAAAATGGACTTGCTGCCATGCTGCAATTCATGAAGATGCCCACTCTGAGGAATGTCTGAAGTATCTTTGCAGACTTCACAGGAGCACAGAGGGACAGCAAGGTGATGGCTGGGCACCACTGCATTGTCACCACCCCTGAGTGAGCTGCTGCACCTCACCAGCAGCAGCATGCCTCTTGTCAGTACTGCTGACACATTTCACCCCAAATTACACTACTGGAGCTCTTCAGCAACAAACTCTGGCTTGTCCAAGGGAATTCTCTGCTTGCAGCAGTCCAGGGGCTGCTCACAGCAGGCACAAATGCTTGGAAAGGCAGAGCCTTTGCTTCCCTCACAGCCTCACTTTGTGAGCTCTCTCTGGCCTCCTGCTTGCTCTCTAGGGCCATCACAGCTATTCTGCCCGCCGGCTGTTGTATTCCTCACATACCTCACACTCAAGGGCCTATGATCTTTATGCTAAAAGTAGGGCAAGCTTTGCAGCCCAGCTGCTCACAGTCTGGGAGAGAACTAACTTCAAACAGTAGGATCACACCTTAAAAACTAGGGAGGGTGAAGCACCATATGCTCAGTTGCTCTGCTCCACCTGTGGCTCATGGAGGCTTTCCCCATGCCTTAATGCTTCCCAGGGCTCCCTCTGTCTCCCGTGCTGCATGCAGCAGAGTATGCACTGGCAGCACCAGTGCAAAACCACTTATTTTTGAGCAGATGTGCAGTTAGCAGCCCTTCAACACCACTTTATTACAAGTTTAATGAGGTCATACAATGTCTGTCGAGCTATTTAAATGATACCCAGACTTTTCAAACTCAGGTTGGAATTTCATTGGTCCTTTCCCATTAAACTCAGATGCAGCATGCAGACAAAACTAACTTTACTCTGAAAACTTGACAGCTGCAATGAAAAGGTGATAGAAATGCTGTTCTGATACCCCTGATGAGTAGAAGATTATATATACGTGCATACGCACACAAGTTATTTTGGATAGCTGTAGGGAAAGAATTAAAGGCAGGGCACTAATCCCAACTGATACAGGCACCGGTGTGACTTGACAGGGAGCCGAAAATGCTGCTCAGTGCCCTGAGATAGAGCAGAGGATGTGGAGCTGCTGTGCCCGGGACGGCGTCTCTCTGGGACGTCATCCCACTGCTGCAGACGTGGCTCACCCCTGCCTGCACCCACACCTTATCTCCTGCTTTCTCTGCAGGCTGAGCTGCCTGGGATTGCTGTCATTCTTGGTCTTTTTATCCAAAATTCTTAAACCCAAAGAGGCTATGTGATGAGGGAGAAGATGGCAGTTTTAAGCCACTGCTCACAAGCAGGGGGTCTGAAGCAGCTCGGAACAGTGGAATCACCTCCTTTTTTGGTAGCATGTAATTAGTGTGATTAATTCCACTGAGGTCTGGCAGGGGCTGAGGGGGTGGCTCTATGTTCTCCATGCCCAGGGATCAGAGTGGGCTCAGCAAATCCCAGGAAGCACAAGCCTGCATGATACCAGCCCACAGACAAGCTCGCCAAACAGGGAGATCAGCTCTTCACCCCAAAGGATGTGTTCCAGCCCCTGCCTTCGTCCTGTTGCTCTGGGATGGGATTCACCACACAAGGATAAAACCTTCCTTTTCAGCCACTTGGTGAGCAGAGGCTCTCCTGGCCACTTTTCAGACCCTGCAGGAAATGGGCAGCACCTGGAAGCAGAGGGTTCCTAGAGATAACTTCCAAAGAAGTAGCCTGGCAGTGGACTGGATGCAGAGTCTTCTCCCTCTGCTAGTAGAAGCAGAGCTGCACTTGTGCTGACGTGGAACCGAAGGGATGCAGATGGATCCTGGCATGCCTGGTGACAACGCATGGTGCTAGAGGTGACAGCACAGCTCCGCAGTACAGAGCTCTGTTGGAGCACTGTGACAATGCACAGCTTGTAGGGAATGGCCCAGCCATAACAATAACATCAAGTCTCAGAGAGTATTTCTGAATGCATTATTTATCCTGGCAGTGTCGGGGAGGGGAGGTCAATGCAGAATAAAACGTGGCCACAGTGGCAGAGCAGCAGACAAATAGCAGGCACCCAGGGAGAGCCCAGGGCACAACCAGCAGCAGCATTCATAAGCCCGTCTTCGAAGCAGTGCTGGCAAATAAGCTGTGAGCATGTACCCAACCGGGGGCCAAGAACACAAAGAGGAGCCCTCAGAAACCAGTGCTGGTGTTCCCCAACCCAAGAAAGGATGCACGGGGTGGGGACAAGCGCTCCCTATTCCCAACCAGAGCAATCTCAGGGATTGCAGTGACTGCTGCAGGGCGCTGGGAGCAGGGAGTTAAATGCTTCACTTCTCCCCTGGCACGGCTCTAATGCTCTAATGGTTTTTGTATTAGTGTGCAGACAGAGCTCCACTCCCATCCTCCCTGGCCCTGTCCCAGCAGCACTGCCTGCTTCATTCCTGACTGCTGCTGAAATCCCCTGCGGACACACGAGCCGCAGCTGAGTGCTGTGCTAACAGGTGAGGCCCAGAGCCGTGCCAGCAGGGCCGTCTCTTCAGACAGTTTATGTGGTTTTGCACATCCACATTGGCTTAGCCTGTAAATGAAGCTGGAATTAGCAGAGAATGCTGCAAATACCAGGAGGGCTGGGGTACCTGCAGGTGCGGCAATGACCTTGCGGCCAGGAGGAGGGGGAGACCTGAGCCCTATGCCCCAGCTGCTGTACATCCATGTACTCAGAGAAACACAAACCTATCCAGCACTGTCCTTCCCTCTCCAAGGACTCCTTGTCCCATCAGTACAGCAAATTGCCCTGTGCTGGATTCAGGTCCTGCGGGGACAAGTGTGCAAATTAGGCTAAATGCCATGCTGTCAGCACGGCCGTACAGAGCATAGGGAAGTTCAGCACGCTTCCATGGTCATGCTGGTGGCATTTTGTCCTTCTGAAGAACCTTCAGATAACAGTTTGTCTTGGCAGGGATGCCAGCAGCACTCAAGAGATAGAGGGAAAGCCGCAGAAGTGCTTTTGCTGATGGCAGTGTGGTCCCTTCCATGCTTCTGTGTTCACATTGCGAGGGAAGAGGACAAACAAAGCACAGCAGGACAGATGCTTTCTGGCTTCTTCATTTTCCACACCACCTTTGGCACTGAGGCCATCCTTTTCTTCCTGCTTACCCCCATTCCATCTCCTTTGTGTCTCTATCTCTGCCTCCACACACACACAGATGCCAACACACTTCTGTTACTCACTATCCCCACTTGCCTGTATCCAGCCCATGGGACTGGAACCCCCTTTTTGTTTCATCTCTTGTGCTACATTCCGTGTCCCAGTGTCACCCATCTGTGGACCCACCCAGGGGCATCCTGCTCCAGCAGCCAGGCATACATTTTGTTGTCCTATTGCTCTTCTTATTCTATCACTTGTGTGCACATACCTACTCAGTTTAGACTCTGACACTCCCAGACTGTGCTGGTTTATATCATGGTCTCTGTGCCTGCAGGGTGTGATCTGTGCATAAAGCAACACGAACTGCCTCTTATGGGAAACATCTACATCACTGTAAAGGAAATCCCCAAAGAGGAACCACCCTGGCCTGCAGAACAATCCTGACAGCCAGCTCATGAGGTACCCTGGAATTCTTACTGGCTGCACCAGCACTTATACTGAAGTAGTGGCACTGTGAACTTTGCTTTGTGAACTTTTTGAACCTCTCCTCACCGCTTCCTGCATAAGGAGCACAAACAGTCCATTCTGTCTGGAGAGAAGCATCCTTCACTGTGCTTTGCTTCAGGAGCACCTGGCAGAGCTTGCTGCAACCTAACGATTTCAGCAAGCATTAGCCTTTATGATTACATGGTAAATTTTTAAAATACCGAAATGTTATCCTTAGCTCTAAATAGCTCAAAGCTACTTGCACCTTTCACCAAGGGATACTTCCCCTCAGAACAGTTAAAGTGACAATAATCTCACAGCAGACAGACATGCAGCTGTCTGCAAGACGACGACCTACAGACCCTGGTCCTGCAGCAAGAGCACCTGCAGGGATGTCTGGGGGGGGAAAAAGCAGATTTGCTGCTGCTGACCAACCCCGCAGATGTTTAGGGCCATTCTGCCTGGGCAGAGCAGGGCATGGATCGGGTCAGGAGGTGGGCATTCTCTCTGTGGCACTACTGGCTTCTTCAATTGGAAGTCTGAACAACTTCTAATTCAAGTTCTCTTTTCAGGTTTTAGTAATCTAAATCCAGAGAGTGAGAAAACACAGGCTACGTTTTGGTGTTTCTTTTTCCCAGTCAAGAAAGGAATAACAGGAATTTTGTATTTATTTATTTATTTATTTTTTGTAAGGAAATGAAAGCAGGCGTATTTCTTAAAATATTGTATTTGGTCAGAAGTCCAGTGATTCATCAGTCTAAGGCAGGAGCATTTTTCTACCAGCCTCTTTGTCTCTCAAGTTGATATTCACAGATCTGAACCCAGAGGAACAAAGAGACGAGGCTGTGAGCTAGGATAGCTCCTGCACGCCTGCACCAGAGCTGTGGGGCACATGAGGGGATGGGGACATCTCCGCAGGTCCCAAAGGAGCAAAGCTACAAAAACTGGAACCCAGACAACTGAAGGGCTCTCGCTGGGCACCAGCTTAAGCTAACCAAATGCGCCACGAGGAGAGAGGGATTCTGTATCCCAGGCTCTGTATTTGAATCAGACATTTTACTCCTATATTTTTTATTGTTCAATATCAGTCTCTATCACGTACCACAGAAGTGACGATAAACCTTGAGCAAAGCCTGGCTGCAGCCAACCATTTTCAAGCCCAGCTCCCAACCTTTTAGAGGGGACTCAGCATGAAGCTGCCATTTTCCAGCCATTTTCCAGATTGAAGTCTCACTTCATTTTTCCCTCTGAGTGTTTGCAAGCTGTTGAGATAAGGATTTCCCACTGGGTCAGACATGAATCCCACTGGCTAGGCCATACCCACTGATGTCCAACCCTACTCTCTCATGAGATCCCAGTAAGTCCCAAAGGCCCTGGAAAACCCAAGAAAGCACTCCGCCACCAACAGCTGCGTTCTCCTTAGAGCTGTTGGAAGTGCATGGCCTCTGTTACCTTACCAGAGCATGAACGAGCCTCAGAAAATCCATGTGAGGTGGAGGGGAGCAAGACAAAGCCATACACACCCTGCGCTGAAGTCAAAGCATATTTCAGCCCAATAGCCAGTCCTGGCCAAAAATGTGTCTGTCAGAGCTCATGGCTGCAGCCAGGCTGGCTGGAGGGGAGGCCGCTGCAGGGAGGGATGAAGGAAGGGTGAAGGTGCAGCAATTTGGAATGCTCTGCTGCTCTCCCACACAAGCAGTGCCCAGCAGAGCACCTCACGGTGCAACATGCGGCTGAGCTGGGGCTGCTGCTGGCCATGGCTCCCAGCTGTCGCGCCCGGCAGCGCTGATAAACCTCTGCTATGCACTCCCTTATTTAGTCAGGACGCTGTGCTGACTGCAGCGATTCCCGGACGTCATTTGCACCTTCCACGAGCCCGAGTGCTGAGGCTTGGGAAGGCTGGGAGCAGTGGGACGGCTGGCAGGGCAGCTTTGGGAAGAGATACGGAGCCATGGATGTGAGTTGAGGGCTTATATATCCAAGTGGCAGGATTGCAGGGCAGCTGTACATTCAAAAAATTTTCAGAATGTGATAATTCCTAGTTATATCCTCCAGTCACAGAACATCCAGCTGCTCAGACTTCAGGGCCAGCATTTATAGATAACAGGCGAAGCACACCAGCATCCTTTGTCCCTTATACCTCACTTTCCCATTGGCCCTACAACTTCCGACAGACATATTTTAGTGCTGTTAGCAGGACACGTACCCGTCAAAGTAGCTAGAGCCTGGCCAGGCCCACGCCATGCAGGACACATGGCAAAGTCCCTTTGTTGAATTTAGTCCAAGTCAGTGGGAAGCACAATGGCATGCAGCGGAGATCACACCAGGCACTGCTACGCTGGGACAGAGACACTGATTTTGTCCCTCAGAAGCCCCACCAAGAAGGAAATACGTGCTCCTGTGAGCTGTGCAGCTACTGAGTGCACAGCTTCAGAAATCAAACTTCAAAATGCAGCCAGCCCTGCCCCTCCTCTTGCATTCTATTCTACCCTATCCCATTCCATTACAGCCATCAAATCAATGCCATTTCCATCCTCAGCTCCTCACACAGGTGGAAAGCAGATGGTTCAGAGGGACCCAGGCAGGGTAAGACAGCACTGGAGTGGGCAGGAGCCACCCAGAGTGCTCGAGCCCAGTAGGCACTGGGACCAGAGCTGCCTGCAGCCCTCCCGCTGCACTCACACACCAGCACAGCTCGTTCCCTGGCTCTGCTCAGGACAAGTACTGCCTGCCTGTGCATCCCAGCGTGGCCACGTGCCTGAGATTCCTACGGCACAACCAACAGAGGCAGCCTCAGCACTTGGGCTTGTTTTCCTCTGAATTTCTAAGTCTTAAAGAGCCTTTTATGGTGTAAAAGAGTGAATTCTCCTCTACATTCCCCAGCAGCTGGATTGCATGTTAGCTCAGCTCCGTGAGGGGCTCCCTCAAGTGCCAGAAGCAAATGGAACCCAAATACCACACACAATGACAGGGGCACATGGAGGCAGCCAGGTATGGTACAGCCCAGCTGCTCAGTCCCAGCAATTAGTTCCTAGCAGTAATTGCATGGAGACATCGTGTCCCCCCCAAACAGCAATTCATGTGGCTTCAGAGACATTTCTCATGTAAGGCACATGGTGCCCTGCAAGGAGTAATATAAATACTCAATCTAGGAAACTCCACTTTGTAGTTATGGGCTGGGGAGACATTAACAATAGCACAGCCCTTTATAAGCTGCAATAATTTATTTTCACAGCCTGCATGCAAATATTCTCTGCTGTGGGTGTAGAAACTGAGGCAAAGTTCAAAGCCAAAAGAAAGTTGGTGACAGAGCTGGGATTTCTTCCTAGGACCTTTCTAGGCAAAATTATTTATATTTATACTTGATCCCAGGGCTGAGTGGAACAGGAGGGAGAAGGAGCACAGCATGAGGCAGCTGTTTACAAGACAGCAGTAGAGCCAGAGCAGCACACCCCAGGAGTGAAGGCGGATAGAAAGGGTGAGCTGCAGCCCGCAGCCAGGAGAAGACAAGTGTTGGCTTTGAGGTGGGTTGAAGACCACTGGGACTGCAAGGGAAAGCAGCCCTGCACAGCACTGCGCTTCCATGAGCCCTAAGAAGGGAGGACGTCCCAGCAGTGCAGTGCAGTGCAGTGCAACCTCTGATTTCCTCCAGCTCTGAGGTTTCCTTAATAGGAAATTATCTCCCAGCCATGCCGGGAGGGATGCGGTCCCCTGCGAGGGCAGCAGCTGCATTCCAGCCCCTGATGGAAAGTGCTGCACAGCCGCTTTTGATCCAATGTGTAAATAGTGTATAATAAAAAGAGGCTTATATAAACTGACTGCCTTCTCACGGAGCGGCTTTTGCAGCTCCAGCCTCCTTATTTCAGGGTACAAGTGCTGCTGCCATGCTCTGCTGCTGGGCACGGTGGGGTCAGCGTTGGTGGAGCCTCCCCAGCAGGACAGGGTCTGTGACACTGCTGTCCCTGCATGACTTCTAAAATCTGGATGGTTTCTCTCTGCTGGTTGTTCAGGCAACAGGGCTTGGAGAAAAAACAATCATATTCCCTGCAAAACTTTGGAGCCAGGAACACAGAGGCGTCTCCGGGCTGTGAAGGCGGGCAGAGACAGGGTTTGAAAATAAAGAGCCTTCCCCAGGGCAATTATTTCCTATGACTGCGTGGTAATAAAGCAAATTTGATAACTAAACCCTAAAAAGGCACAAAGCAGCACAGCACTGCAGCAACAGTCATCTCCCCACAGCCACAGTGTGCCCCCCAGAATCATGGTGGCAGAGAAGGAGGGGGTCACCATCTGTGTGCCATGAGCCCCAGGGGTCCTTGTCACTGGGCAATGACAATCCCAACCACAGAGACACAGTGCCACTGATTAGACACACGCAGGGATGGGGCACACAAACAGGACTTTCCCCTGCCACCCCCAGAGCTGCTCTGTCTCATCCTGGCATGGACACAAGGGGCTATCAGCACTTTCCTCTGCAGCTAGTTGTTAACACAGCTAATCCTGAGCACTGCCCACCTGTCTGGTCTCAAAGCATCTCTGCTGGTGCAGTGAAAACTGAGGGGTGGCCATGAACTGTAGCACACACCATGCATGCTGCTCCTGCCCATCGGACCTGCCCTGGCTCCACAGCCCCAGTTCAGAGACCAAGAGGCTGAAATGCCACGCCAGCTTGGAGGCAGTCTGGAACTGCCCATCCTGCCATACCATGGGCTCCAGGGCAGAGCCACACTTTGCTGCAGTGTTCCTTTGGGACGCTTGCTGCTTATGAGCCTCTTGGGGTTACCACATTCAGCAACCCCATTAACATCACCATGGCCACTCTGGTAGCTTGGTGAGGCACCAGACGATCCCGTCTCACCAGATTCCCACCATTTCACCACGTACCCCCATCTCACCAGCTCCTTGTCCCCACCAGTCCCCACTGGTCATCAGCTCCCCCAGCCAAGGGGAGTAGGGGACAGGACTGGGAAGGGTGAGAAAAAGGAAAGAGTTTGGTTGGAGCCTGATTTCACTGTGTGGGTGTTTGCTACAAGGACTCTTCAGAGGCTGAAAAAGGGGATGGAGACAGCAGAAAGCTAGAAGCTCTTCCCCATCCCAGCAGGTCCTGAACACCCATCACTGGGCTGCCATAAGGGCAGTAAAACAAACAGAAATTGCAGAGAGCCACGACTGACCCCATTGCTACGGTCCAGAGGGACACATGGGACAGTGACCACCACCCCCAGGACTCCACGCACCCACCTGGATGCCGCGATCTCTGACTTCTGCCGGGCGATGGCTGCTGCCCTCTGGGCCCCCTCCACACTCCGATCCACCTTCTGCCGGATCTTGGCGCTCTTCAGAGGTATGACACGTTTCTTCATGCCTTTGACGAGGACGTTGTGGCGGTATTTGCCCTCCTCCTTCTTGCCGTCGGGCAGCGTGGTGCAGCCGTAGCCGTGCCGCAGGTTGTCCAGCCACTCACCCTCATACTTCAGCCCGCTGGAGCGCTCGCTGACTCCATAACCCGAGCGCTTGTCGTTCTTCCACTCGCCCATGTAGGTCTCGGTGGTGGTGGCATCGATGTCGGACTCAAAGGGGGGATACTCCTCTCCCTCTGCCCCCTCGCCCAGGCTGGCGGTGGAGGTGGCATCACTGGCGGCCGAGCTGATCCCGCTCTCGCTCTTGAGGAAGCTGACGCGGCTCTTCTGGCTGGCCAACGACGACTTGGACTCGGACTTCTTCAGCTTCCCCAGCAAGGAGCCCCTGCGGAACAGCCCCCCCTTCTTCACCTTGCCGGCCTCGGCGTCGGCATAGAGGCTGAGGGCGAAGCCGCCGCGGGTGATGGTGGGCGAGGCAGGCAGGCTCTCGGGGTGGGCGGCGGGGGAGTCCTGCTGCGGCAGCGTGCCGTTGCTGTGCTCGCTGCGCAGGGAGGACAGGGAGGTGCGCAGCGGGGAGCGCACCACCGAAGCCATGCCGTAGGGCACGCTCTGCCGCACGCCGTAGCCGTGCCGCATGCCATTGGTGAACTGGCCCTGGTAGGTTCCTGTGGGAGAGAAGAGGCAGATGGTGAAGCAGCCACACGAGGGCAAAGCACCGCGGTTTGGTGGCTGCCGTGGGACAGGAGCGCTCGCTCTGCCCTCCTTGAGTCCAGTATCCAGCAGCATTCGCCGACCTGTAAAAGCAGCCACAAGGGAGCAGGGATAGAAGACACGAGGTGGTGCTGGCAGGGGACAGAACTCCCTCAGCATCTGCTTTGCCCCGGTACAGCTTGCCTGTGATCCTGTGACCAGACTCACACAAACAGCAAAGCAGGGAGTACCGTATCTCCATGAAGGGCTCCTCCAGCTCTGCTCTCCTCTCTGGACCCAGCTCAGGAGAGCACATGTCACACAGTGAGGAACATAGAGGAGATTGTGATTGCCTCAGCTGGGGCTACACCTCAGGTTTGGGACTCTACTGAGACCTAGCAGGACCGGAACACCTCAGGGGAATGGGAGAAGTACAGTTCTCTGCCAACCTGGTCTTTTCCCTCTCTGCATCTTTGCAGGCCCCAGAATGGTAAACTGGAGATAGCAGCTCTGATTTTCTCACCAGGATGCCAAGAGACTTAAATTAGCAGAACAGCTCTTGGGAAGAGCAGGAGAACCAGCACCAACACAGCCACCCTGCCAAGCACGCTGTGAGCCCCATGGCACCATTCAGGACAGGACATGAGAAGCCTCCCCAGCCTTAAGCCCTCCCAGCCCCATTGCTCTCCTCACTCCGTAGATACAGTTGCCTCAGAAACCAGCAAAACCACCCAAAACAAAAGCAGTATTCAGCTCTGCTCTCAACCATCAGCCGGCATCTGGAAGGGGCCATCTGGCCCCAAAACACTGTGGGTGAAGGGCTCTGGGGAGGGCACAAACACCCTTGGAAAAGGCCCCCCCTGCTCTTTGCCCTCCCAGGCCTGGTTCCATGCATGGGCAGGGGACACGTTCACTGTTTGTATCCAAAAAGTCTGCTTTTCATTAAGCAGCAACAGAGAGCTGCCAGGAGGCACCACCATTTGGGGAGCGAGGCCTTTCTGCCAGCTCAGAAGGAGGGGTGACTTGGCTTGCAGGCATTCATTCCCACATTCAGATGCTGTTACTGAGACCAGGGATGACCCTGGTCCCCAGGGAGCAATTGCAGCTCCTTCTTTGGTGATGGTGGGAGTGCATATTTTACGCTCTCCCAGGCCACTTCTGCAGCATAATCTCTACTCCGAAGCTTCAGGTTTCGTTGAAATCCTCTCTGGACCCGCCTGTGGGGTGTTAACTTACAGTTTCGGGGGCCAGGAAAGGCAAGCAGTGCCTAGGCAGGCAGCAGCTGCTGCCCCCGGCTGCCACCCTCGCTCCCTGCCTGAGGTATGGAGGATTTCTGGCTGCTGCAGCACTGCATCTCCCCACATACCAAAGTGAGGGCTCACACACTGCAAAGCACCTGCACCAGCCACAGAAGCAGCCTTTCAGAGCAAGGCGCCTTTGCCAAGAGAATCTGTGGGTGCCCCATCCCTGGAGGTGCTCAAGGCCACGTTCAGTGGAGCCACGGGCAACCTGATCTGGTGGGTGGCAACCAGCCTACAGCAGGGGGTTGGAAATAGTTGGACTCTAAGGTCCCTTCCAACCCCACATTTTGCTCTGTAAAATGGTAATGAATCTTCCTAACACGGAGGTGCCACGTGCTGCCCTGCTCTTGTCCCCATGAGGAGCCCCTGAACTCAGCACCCCATCCCTGCCTGCATGGCAGCGAGAGGGGCTGACACTCGATAGTGTTGACACTGGAGACCTCCTTGGAGGACAGGCCAACCTTGCACATAGCAGGCTGCATCTGATATCGCTGCTGAATTAACCACCTGGAAGAGGAATTCTAGAGAAGTCTCATGGGCTTAGGAGGCTCAGCCCTCCAACAATCCCAGCTCCATCCTTTCTCCTGAGCAGCACCTCCTGGCTGGGTGGGAGCTGGAGCTCACTGGCACGTCCATGTTGCACTGTGATTTATGGTGGCTGACTGAGGCTTCGTGCCTGGGCACAGCCATCAGCCTGGAGCACAGCCAGGAGGTCTGGGAGCAGCTCGATGTGCTGGGACAGGTCACAGCCTCCTCGTGTGGGTACTGTGGCCAATGGGGACATGGTTGGGATGGGCATGGGGAGGTACTGGGCACCACCATCCCTCCCTATGCCCATACCAATGACATCTGAGCCCAGACTCACAGTCAATGGAGCGTCAGCAACATGAAGTTGGCAGCACAGAGGAAAAGCACTGCCCTGGAGAGTTCATATTCCTGGGTTCCCCCCTCCACTGTTGCCATTAAACCACAAGCAGCCTTGGTCAATACATTTCATGTTTTCCTGACTCAGTTTCCCTCTGTGGGAAGAAACACCCTCTTTTCCCACCAGCAGCACAGACATGGGGCTACTGCAGCAGAGGAAACATCATCACCAGGATTCCTTTATAGCATAAAGCATCCTGAGGGCAGACTGCTTTGAAATCACAAAAGGACTATCAAAGTGGTATGGCCACAGCATACCATGGCACAGGGGGACATGCAGGCACCACAATGCTGCTTACAAGGAGTTGAGATTCTGTAAAATAATAAATAAAAAAAGAGCAGCGAATGGGAATAGAAACTGTTTCAGGTATAAATGGAACAGAGCTGTAATTCTCTGCTGCAGGGACCTGCTCAATCAGTTCAGTGTGCGCTGGCTCTGGAGAGGGGAGCAGGCAGTGGGCTGCTGTGGGATGCCCGTGGGGTAGGGATGCAATAACTGCATGTGTGAAAGAAAGCAGAACAGGGACAGCACTCCAATTATGCCTTGTTGCCTGAATTTTCTCTTGCTGCAATGATAAAATGCTGCTTCCTCTGCAACGCCCAGGTATAAGGAGCACTGCCTTTGTCTGAGTGAAGCAGAGAGCAGCCGTGCCTGCATTCACAGGGTTGGAAGGACTGAGCTGCGGCACTGACAGGGACTTCACCCCAAGCACACCCATTCCTTATGGATGCCTAGAACACATTGCAGCAGGATTGGTCCAGCTGAAAGCTTCAGCCTTTGCTGCCATCAGCACTGCATCTCGCCTGCCCAGCCTGCCTGAGGTGCTGGGATAACCAGCAGTGAATGTAAGTAACACACACAGGCAGGTAAATAATGCAGACAGCTCCAATGGTGTCGCTGCCTTCCAATCATGTGCTGTTACCCAGGTACAGTGATGACAGACGTGTTAGACGTGGTGCAAAAGGCCAGGAGCATCGTGGGGCCACGTGCAAGACAGAGCAGCAAAAACTGAGTGCTTCCCTTGGGTGCCAGCATCAGCAGGGGAAGGGCTCTGACACTGCTACCTCATGGTTTTGGTTGGAAAGGAAAAGTAGAGAGAAACGGAGAGGAATGGAAAGACACAGCATTAACTCGTGGGTCACACCGAGCTCTGTAGCAAAGTATTCAAATGAATACTGAAAGCTGAATTATTTTGCAACAGAAGCAGTCAACAGGAATCAGGGTGCTGGACCTGGAAACAGGGACTTGAGTCCCCGCTCCCTTTCTGATGCCCCATGACCTTTGACGAGCTACTTTATCAGCCCTGGCCACACGGAGGGAATGCAGCGTTGTGTTCGCAGACCTGCAGTGAAGAGGTGCTGCTGCCATGGGGCACGTGGGCCATATGCGAATAGATACACATTGAAACAGTTATTTGTACAGCAAAGCAGAGCTCTGAGCAGGACTCCCCTATATTAGCAGTAAGACTCTGCATTAGCAGCGACGCTACTTCCTGCAGCAAGTTTTGACAGAGTTGAGCAGTCAGAGCCAAAGCACATACCCCGAAATGAGGGCTTCCTTACAGGGGGAATAAAACTTCAAGGCAGAAATCAAACAGCCAAGTGTTTGCTCATAACTTGTGTTACAAAACCATAGAACCACAGAATCGTTAAGGTTGGAAAGATCACTAAGTCTTAGTTGGACCACTAAGTCCAACCATCAGCCCATCAAAATGATGAGTTCCTTCGTGCTCTGCCTTGCACAGCCCAATTCACTGCCAGCTTATCTGTCCTGCCCTGTCCCTGCAAAGGACTCCAAGCTCTTTTCTGCTAACAGAAGCAAGCACACACATGCTTTGAGCTGGGACACTCAAGGAAATGTCCCATAGAGATCCTCTGTCTGACCACACACACTAGCAGCTCTGAACCACATGGCTGACTTCAATCAGAATTACAGAAGAAGAGCCCTTGAAGTCATCAGCCTCCCACAGGTGTTTGGTAGAGAAGAAGAAAGCAGCCTGGCCAGCTCTGAGCTCAGTTACATCGGGAGCTTGTTTCTTACCAAAAATCAATATGGGATTTCAATAAGCTTTGCTCCAGATTTGGGCTTAATGCAGCCATCAGCCTCAGGCAGCCACAGGATACAAATCACAAACAAGCCTGTAAGTGCACTTTAAAGCATAAAGTTCATAATTTTATAAATGTATATATTTGAGGTTTACATGCAATCTAAAGCACCAGCATCAGCTGCACCGCCCTGCAGCCCTCACGCAGCTGTGAAGCTCCCAAGGAGCTGCCAAGCTCTGCACGTGCACAAGCACTCCCAGGGCCCTGCTGTCCTTCCATGGCTGCACCTAGGGCTCACAAAGCTCAGCTGCAGGGCTGGCAGTTACCAGAGGTGTCCAGATGTTGGCCATGGCAATCTCAGCTCAGACATGAGTGACTCCCATCAGCAGCATGGCCTCAGCTGGGCCATGCAGATAGCTGCTATGTGCATAGGTGAGGAGACCGCACAGGAGCAGCTCTTGCAGGTCATGGAGTCATAGAATGCCCTGTGCTGGAAGTGACTCCAACCCCTAGTCACATCCATCCCCCTCCATGTAGCAGATTTGCTGGCTGGCAACAACAGGTTGGCTTCACCTGCAGCCTCGTGTTCACCTTTCTTCTGCCCCAAGCTTTCAGAACAAGACCTAATTCAGACTCCTACAGAAAGCTTGAATTCCATTCAAACTCCTCTGGCACCTCTTTACATTGCCCTCCGTGACATGAACTCAAAATTCAGCAGCTCTGCACCCCCGGGGAAGGATGTGTTTCAAGTGAGCAGTGAGGGATCTGTGATACTTCGAGATCTTCGTGCAGTTGCTGAGACAGGATGTTCCATGCTGCTTACAGCTACCTGACGGCTGTACCACACCATAGTGACTGGTGCTAACAGTAACCCGCAGCAATCTGCACCACCACGGCCATGCCCTCAATTGGTCTCTTTTCCTAAGGGCTATAAATCCAATGCTCTTCATTCTGAAGACCTGCACCATTACTGTTATTTTTCTTTACAAAGTAGCTCCATCGTACGTCCTGGATAAATATAGATGTAATTCTGATACATATTTTGCAGCGTATTTCTTCCAAATCACCCTCTCTATTTAGCTATCCTAAATACGGCAGCGTGGAACGCTATAGTACTGAAGAGCTACAGAATTACTTGCACAGAGATTCTTGTGATGTTTCTAACCCCAAAATTACTACTAAAGCAAAATCACAATTAGACTGAGCCCATACAGAGCACAGCACACATCCGCACCATGGGAGAATGAGAGTTCCAAAGGAACCAAAAGGGTTTATTTTAGGGAGAGACATGCAGCTAAGTATTTTAAATGGCTTTGATAACCACGTTTCAGCAAAACAGATGTCCAGGCATCCAGCCGGAGGCGTGTGAGGAGCACTTAATACATAGGCAAAGTGCACTACGATGCTGGAGGTGGCTTCTATCCAATGCACAAACATTCCCAGCTCACCACCCAATGAGGAGGGGACAGGCCGGCCGCAGGCGCGAACCTGTGGAGCTGGGGCCGGGGTTCAGCTGTGAACAGCAACGATCAGTCAGTGGGAAAAGGAGCCAAAGGCCATGCAATGCAAGGTCTGCTGCTGGGATGCCAGAGGCAGCCGATGCCCGGCCCTCACCCATGGGGACAGCAGAGCTCACCCCATAGCCACAGCCGCCCGCTCACCCCACACAGCCCCTCACCTCCATCTGCGTACGTCTCAGTGCCGTAGCCATCCTGCAGGCCGTTGTTCCAGGTACCCTCATACTTGGCTCCACTGTTCATGCTTTGCCGCGCGCCGTACCGTCCCTTAAAGCCGTGGGTCCACTCACCCCTGTACACCCACCGTCCTTTGGTCTCGATCCCCAGGCCGTGCCGCTTGCCCTGGGACCAGTAGCCCTCGTAGGTGTTGCCGCTGGGCCATGTGTAGATGCCCACCACCTCAAAGCCATAGTTCCAGGAGCCCGAGTACTCGCCCTGGCCCTTGGGGCCGGTGCAGATGCCGTGCCCATGGGCTTTGCCCCCTTCCCATCCGCCACAGTAGGCACCTCCATCATCGAAATCGAACCTGCCCCCGCTCATGGTTCCCCCGCTCCCAGGCTGCTCCTTCAGCCGGGCAGCAGCAGCAGGTGGGGGCACGGCTGCCCCATGGCAGAAGGCTCTGGGTGCTCCTCACCCGCCCGAGGGGACTGCGATGGGAGGAAGGAGAAACTGGAAGGAGGGGAGAGGAGAAGGGAGGGCAAGGGGTAGTGGAGGGCCCCGGGGAGCCGAGCGTGGCCAGAGGAAGGGGAGGGATGGGGGGGGGGGGGTCCCAAGACAGCCCCCGCCCCGCTGCTCTCCTCCCCGCCTGCAGAGAGGTCAGCACTGCCCTAACAAGGCCATCGGATCCCAGGAGCTGCTCCCAAAAATAACCCCGTGGCCCGGCCCCCGCTTCGGGGCCCTTTTATGAAGGAGGAGGGAGATTCAGCCCCCCCGCTCCAGCCTCCCCACCTCCGGGCAGGCAGCCAGCGGAGGCTGGGAAAGTAAATGCCTGCCGAAAATAGCGGCTGGGAAGGGGCGCCTGGTTCCTCACGTCATCCCATGAAGATGGCAGAGGGAGGACAAGGAACAAAAGCCCAGGGGCTTCCAGTCACACCTGTCCTACCTGGGAGACAGCGTCCAAGCAAGACCACAAGCAGACGGCATTCCCCTTACAGCCCACAAAGCCCCACGCAGCTGCAGCACAGGATGGCAGCGTGCTGCCGCAGGTTCTGCACACCTCTTTGGGATGGGCTGCCTCTGGGCAAAGCTGTCCCAGCCCTCACCAGGCTGCATGTTTGCATCTCAGAAGATGCATTAAAAAACAAACAAACAAACATATGGCTTTTCTTGCACTTACACATATACAAACAGCATGTAAGCTGCAAAATATATGTCCACATTTTTGCTTTACGGCTCCTGGGTAGACCAAAACAACTCATAGTAACAGCACTGGAAGTGTTAAGGCAGCAGTTGCAGCTGCCTACAGCCTTCTATTTTGTAGTATTCTGGGATTTGCCAGCCTAACTATGTTGTAACTGCCATAAGAAGATGCCAAGTTCAGGAGCGTGTAATTATTTACTTAGCAACTCTTCCTAATTGCATAGCACACTTGTGAACCGATGGACCACTGTATAAATAACTTACACACACGTTGGCATTTAGTCTACACTGAGCGCTAAATCCAACTTCAGACAACGCTCAAACCTTGTGTGTGATCAGGCACCACCCAGATCTTGCCTGATTTCTTCATCTCGGCAGAAAAATCAGCGTTCTCCTGCAAAGGCTGGTGAGGATTCAGCTGCATCCAGCCTGGAGGAACGGAGGACCTCTAGCGGCACAGCTGCGCTCGCTTCCTGTCCCAGTGAGCACAGGTTCAAGTCTCTGTATCTTCTTTATATCTCCTCCTGGGTTTCAATCCACTTTATACAGTGATATTGAGCACCTGATATTGTAATCCTAAACCCTGCAAGCGCAAGTCTGCAGTGATTGTCTAAGAAATGGGAAACAGCAATATTGGACTGGAAATACCTTTCATCCTTTGCCTTGAATTCAAAATCCCAGTGGCAGAAATACAGCTGAGCACGGGGGAATTGAAGGGAAATGCAAACAACACATAAGGGACAGATGTCAGAACTTCTGATGACAACAAACAACCCAAAGGTACACCCAAGAAATGTTTGCCTGTTTCCTCTCCAGATCTCACAGGCAGCAAACAAAGACAAACAGTGCAGCTCATCTCTCCTTCACCAAACAGTATCTGATAGGACACTTCCCTGCCATACACACACTGACGTATCAGACTGTACTGACTCATTAAGTATAGCAAGCTGTTATTTCTGAAGTACGTTTCAGGAAGAGCACCAGGACTTTGGACTTGGACAGGGCATCTGAAGTGACAGCAGTTGAGTAAAGGTTGGAGGAGGAAGAAAATACAGCGCTCAAGTCTTCCCCAACTGTGCAGCTGGCAACTGTTTGCTCCATGGGTCTTTATGCTTGGGTAGTTACATCTGGTGCTGTACAGCAGTTGTACAAAGCTAAAAAACACTGTGTAAGTGAGGACCACTGAAGCCAACAAGCACTGTTTTGGCCTTCCTGAAAACGCACTGACCAGTGTCCTCCAGTTTAACAGAGTAACAATAAAGTGAAGCAACACCCCTGAAGAAAGTAGGTGCTTCTGGTGCTGCAGATAAACCTCCAAGGCCTGCAGGACATTCAATAAAGAGCTACCCTTGCTTTACATTTTCCACTAAAATACGCTCCATAGATCAGGATAAACTCGGTCAGTCTTCCCTTGTTAACCTAGGGACTAACTCAGTATCAGACAGGTGAAGGAGAATGCCTGTTTAGGTGATCAGAAGTAAAGCCTCTCTTCAGGCACAAAGAACTAAGAATTCCTTCTCCCATGAAAAGCAGATTCTGCCTCCTGGATTTGCCAAGAGTACAAACTATATCAAGGAGAAGACAGGAGATGGTCACGATCCTTCATGAAATAAAACCAGGGGCAGAAACGTCCAGAAATACAAACCTAGATATTACAATCTGGGGTCAAAGCAATTTCAAAGAAGCTGAATTACACCAAGTTCTCCAACAGCTCTAACCACTAAGAACCTAGACACTCCCCTTCCAACAAACAGAAGGATTTTGAAAACTAAGTTGAATTTCTCATGTTAGGACTCAAGCATAGACAGATACTCTCTAAACACATTGTCTGTATTTACTTCATTATCTATTCCAAGTTTAAACTATCATGCTGAAGCTAGCATTTGTCCAGCTGAAATAATGAACATCAGCTAAGATGCGAAGAAAGGATTTTATTGCAAGCACAGTGAGCAATGATCAGGTTCCATCTCACATGACTGTGACTAAGGACATGTACAAACCACCCACCCTTCTGTTTTTAGCAGTCCTTGTTTTCAGGTGTACATCATTTCTGCCATGTGAGACATTTTCTTTGGAATATACAAGTAATATTCCATGTATCCTGAAAGGTCTTCGATAGTCACATCATCCACAAAGGCTCTGGCTTGCTCAGAGCAAGAGCGTGGGGAACTCGATGGAGTTCTCGATGGCAAAGACTGAGAGTGATCCTCTGCAACTGTTCTTCTATCAGACGCCAACGTGAAAGTGTTCTGCAAGCCAGAGAATTTATACACCTCCATTTCTTGCCATCGTTTACACTGACAGGCTTTATCTACGCAGGCACATGGCTTATGCTTGTTCAGCTTGGACACAGATCGGAAGTCAGAGAGCTCTGCAGTCTTTAGGCTTGCTTCAGATACTAAAGAAATGGCAGTGGGAGAATTTTCTTGTGTGTTCACTGACGTGGACTGTGCAACAGAGGCTCCGGAACAACCGACGCCATCTCTTTTCTGGCCAATGTCTGAGGCAATACTGCATCGTTCGTGTGCACAAGCTTCCTTTGGGACTAATATTCCAAACGCACTGCCATCAGCTGGGGCATCAATCTGGCCTTTGTGCATCAGTTGGCTGCACGTGGATTGTGATTTTGTGCTGCAGTGAATAAATTTTGGAGGATGAAGAATTGGGGACTTGGAACGCCTGCGACGCTGAGTTCTCACAGCTCCTCTGGAAGGTTTCTTCACAGACCTAACAGAGAAAGATACAAAAAGTGAGTGAAGTTTCACTAAATGACTCACTGTTGGACTAAGGATAACATCAGCAAAATATCTAGTGTTGCATGCAGGAGCTTTAAGCTCGGAGTATTTGCTCAGGGTATTCTACTATCTTGGAATTTGACACTGTTCTAGTCAAGCACCTGTAAAATGTACAAAAGGAACAGCTGAGAAATGAATCCTGAAGTGTGTGCTTTTAGGGTTAAAAAAGATGAGTACAGCATGTAAGATAACCTCTGAGAGAAAGACAGAGCACAAGATAGCACAAATCAACAAGAACATCTTTGTTACAATCAAAGATGCATGAAGTTCTGCATACACAATCAAGAATTGTTTTTAATTTAGCATCTGTAGCACACTGACATCTTCCACAAAGTTTAACAGCTAGTGAAAGAGACGCATTCATGACTGTGTAGTTGAAAAACAGTAGTCCACAGTTACATTAAAATCATCTACAACGTTTAGCTGACCAGCATTTCCTTTCACTTCATGTAATTGTAAATAAGAACAGCCGTCATATGACAAGGAAAAAAAAGTACTGCAGAGTATTTTAAACAAGCTCTTTAATAAAAATAAATGTAAAGCTCTTACTTAGAGGCCAGGTTACCCAAAGAACTGGCTATTTAAAATTCATTTTCATCATAATCACATTTGAAGTAGCCTGACAATCCCAGACTTCTCTTACCCATGCCAGGTATCCTTAGAAGTACAAGCATTCTTAGGTTTGGTTTCATCTGCTGCTGCTCTAACCAGTGCTCGTGTCCCTTCACCAATAGAAAGAGAAGCAGTAGAGCTGTGAAAAATGAACAATTAATAGCAAAGATTAGCTAGCAAGCATGGAAATGCCTGTGACCTTTCTTCCCATAAAATTACCCAAATCATTTCTGACATGGCTCAAAAGAGCTGCCCACAAAGACAACACAGATCTTCAGGCAGCGTTACGCAGTTCTATGCCAGAAAATTGTACAACAAACTGCCCCCAAAGTTGATGCCATACAGCAGTGAGATTGCACATCCAAAATCCACTCCTCAGTGTGGAAGCACACAGAACAGCTGAACCTCAGTTCCCCCAGGAGAGGGGAAAAAACATCACTGAAGAGATGTGCCTCTTTTTCAGAGACAAATAAACCATTCTTTCCTAAAAATAAATGTTCTTCGGACATAAATAGACTTTGTTTATCTGAAGAACACTTATGCCTTTGTCTAGGACAATGTAAGCTGAAACTCTTCATATTACCAAAAGTTCACCCACTTGAACAACAGAACTGTGACAAATTTTCAACTTTTATTCAAGTCAGACAAAACAGAAAACGTACTCCTTTCTCTAGTGCTATAAATCCACCCCAAAATGAGATTTCCAACAATCTGTGACAATAGCACAAGCCATTTTTCAAGCTGCGACTTCAGATATTGATCTGGCATTGATAAGGATCAAGTAATCTTACATTAAATTGTTTTTTAAGCAGGACTGACTTCCCAAGAAATGGAAATAAGTCCTCACATGCCACTGAAGGACAGCATTAACTGGTATTTAGGAGACTAACCTATTCTTCAAGCACCTGCTGTTTTCCATTTTACAACCATGAACACAGTAGTAAATTGAAGGTCAAGAGCAAAAACCACCACTATTAAAGTATGCCTGACCTGGCTTCTGGACTAGAGATATTGAAGTAATGAAAGGCACTTGGGTGGTGACAGATTTCTAACAAGCTTAATTACTTAAATGAAAGATAATATTAGAAGTCTCTCTTCTTGCCACCTAGCTTCTAAGGGAATTCCAACTACCAACTTGATATTTACATTCTGCCTTACAGCTGTACTTCGGTCAGCAGTATAACTGCATTACAGCCTGCAGCCCACTGAAATTAGTGCCCCATATGTAACAATACACATTCATCAGCAGCAAAAGAACTACATAGAAACTATCTGCTTATTCTTGATAAAAAAAAAAGAGCTTTGCTAACAGAAGACACAAACTGCTTGTCTTCTGCCCAGGACAGCAAGGGTTAAGTGCCACACATCGGATCTCCCATGAAGCAAGACCAAAAAAGCATTCTTTTCCAGTTAGCATTTTTAGCCATAAACAGAAAGCCTGAAAGTGACATCAACGATAACAGTTTGTGTGGGAATCATGCATTGCATCTAATGCTCTCCTTCACTGATATGGAAGGAATATCTCTCTTTTGGGAAAAACAGTTCATCTCAAGGCAGCCTGTACAGCAGTGATCATACGTTGACTTCCAGAGCCGCAGGCACAACCTGGGACAGCCAGAATCCTGCCAAAATTCAGATCAAGCAAGCTGTCAACTGCTGCTTATCATTAGGTCTGCTGCTGAGAGCTAAGGATGATTTAACAAATCATGACTTCTTGAGAAACACAGCCTACAGTTGGTGAATTTATTTCAACCGAACTACAATGAAGGCTTTCAGTGCCTGACCTTCTGAAATTACTTCACTTGTTCAGATGTAACAGTAGGGGTGTTCCCCTCTCAGTCCCTCTGTAAGGTTAACTCTGTACCTCCCCATGCTGTTACTTACCCAGCTGCATCAACTCTCAGCTTTTTGAATGCTGTTTGCAGGCTTTCCTCCTCTCCATCCTTAGCTTCTGTTTTCATCATTAAGGTGGTCAGAACTGCTGGTTTACCATATACTGCTAAAAACAGAAAAGAAACATGAAAATGAGAACAAATGCCATGTTAAAAAGATTAGTTGCCCAGCAGCACCATGATACATGAAAATAAACTCAAAATAGCAAACTGAGTGCACACAGCTGAGGTCATTCTAGTAGAATGTTTTTCAAAGTCAATTCAGAACAAGCTTTATGATACCCAGGAATGGAACAGTCACTTCTTGTACACTTGCATTGGTGAAATAGCAATTTAAAGTAAAGTCTGGTCAACAGCACCTTGCACATCTATTAAAGTTCAGGCAGACTCTTCCATTTGTCTCAGAGATGCTACCAGAATACCTCCAGAAATGGTGAGAAGAAAACAACCTCATTAGAAACACACAGCTTTCTACAGCTATTTCCAGCAGTGAGGCTTGATATTATACATACATAGAGTAATACTTAAAAAACCCACAAAAATAGACTGCTCTGAAGACAAGACTGCTAAGTAAGCATTTGGTAGGTGTTTGGTTAAATTCTCCTCCTCCATTACAAGTGGGGGAAGCAGTGCAGTGCCTCATGTTAGACCCGCAGGTTTTGGATGTGCCCTATGACCTGCTGCAGCTACTGCCACCGTGGAGGACTAAAGGAAAAGAACAAAAGAACAGACTGCTTTCAAAAGGCATTAGCTTTTTATTTAAGCTGTTCAGATTTAGACAATCTATACTTCACTTCAATTACATTCATACTATCCCAGAACACTCTAAGAGAGTTAAACTGCAGCTGTTTTTGATTATACACCCTGAACTGCTGGAAGAAGAAACAGGAAAGCAAGACTCAGAAGTGATTGCTCTGCATGCTGCACTCAGCCTATACAGGATCTTTTTTTTTTTAACTTAAGTACTTGACATAAAAACAAAACAAAACCCCAACAAAGCTAACAAACTAACAAACCCGACCAACCCACTCAACACATTTTCTGGTTCACCCTGCCTTTGCTTTCCGTTTACAAGATGTAGATGCACAATTCTGAGTTAAGTAAATCAGAGGCAGTAAACTCGTAACAGAAACAGGTCAAAATTGAGAAAGGATCTCAACTGCCAACCCCAACTTTGCTTAAGCCATCCAAAAAAACTTTCATAACCACCCTGGTAGCCAAGACTGCTGTCTCATTTCACGCTTGAAACAAAAAAAACCTTTTCATCAACGTAGCCTCCATTGCCACACGTTAAATTCTTTGCACACAGGTGTTTTGCTACCCCGGTCTCTGCAAAGCTACCTTATAGCAGGATACAAGTCCCAGTGATTGACTTGAGTACTTTTGGAAATAAGGGCTGTTTGGTGGTTCCCACACTGCACAGGTTTGTGGGGATTGTGACCAGATCATAATCTCAGGCCTTTTGGTTTATTTATTTATTTTAAACTTGCAAGAGGAAATCATACTTGACCAATTTCTTCTATGAAAACATAGCTGGCTTGGCAGACAAGAGGAAAGCAGTAGATATTTTAACTCTGACTTCAGCAAGGTTTATAAGCACCACCTCCAATTAAGACCCTGACAGAGAAATTGATGAGGCGTGGGCTGGATGAGCCAAGCAGTAAGAGGCAAACAGCTGTGCAGGGTCAGGCTGGAAGCCAGTAATGTAATGTACCCCGGAGTCAACAGTGGGTCCACTCCTGCTTAACATCGTCATTATGGATCCATGGCTTATACTGCACCCTCAGTTTGCTGATCTTATGGACAAGAGGGGTAGATACACCCAAGGGTTTTGCTGAGAGAGACCCTGACAGGCTGGAAAAAATGGTCTGACAGCAACCTCACTGCAGCTCAGCCATGGGAGCTGTGAAGTCCTGTCCCTGGAGAGCACTTCCAGGCACCCAGCTGTAAAGCAGCGTGACAGAAAAGGCCCAAGGACTCCTGGTGAATACCAAAGGAAAAATGAGCCCACAGTATGCCCTCGCTGTGAAGAAGGCTCACGATATTCTGGGCTACATTAGGCAAAGTGTTGGCAGCAGATGGAGGGAGGTGATTGTTCCCCTCTGCTCAGCACTGACCAGTTCACACTGAGCCCTATTCTGGGCTTCCCAGTATAAGAGAAACATGGAGCTACTGGAAAGAGTCCAATGTAGGGCAACCAAGTTTGGTCAGTGAAGTACTTCTCATGTGAAAAAAGGCAGGGAGCTGGGGCTGCTCAGCCTGGAAGAGGCTCAGGGAGATTCTCATCAATGCCTTCAAGTACCTCAACAGAGGGTACAAACATCACAGTCAGGCTCTGCTCAGCAGCACCAAGTGCCCGACCAGAAGTGATGGGTACCAACAGGAACACCAAGGCCCTGCCTGAAAAATCAGGAAATACTCTACTTTTTCTGAAGCACAGAAAATAAGAAGTGCAGGGAAGGACAGAGGAGCAATCAGCACCTCGATGGTTTAGTTGCTTAAGCAGATATGAGTTGGCAACTCCTGCTCCTGCACATTCTAACTCCATTTGGAGACAGCTCCCCATGCTGCCGTTCCAGCTGCCTGCTCTGCTCACATTCCAGCTGGACAGGCCTTACTGCAGGCAGCCATTATGACACATGCAGAAGGATGACGTACCACAAAAACACTGAGGCACACGCTGTCCTGTGAGTCACACAGCAAACAAACACCGGAGAAAGAGGCTGGGACAGAGCCTGACTGTGTGCTGCTCATCCAAGCACGGTGTTATTCAGACACTCACAGTGGTAAGAGCCCCGACTGTGGTAACACATGCAGCTCCAGCTCCACAAAGCATTTTCCTCGGCTAAGAAGCAGCTTCTACACAAATACGACATTAATCTGTAATCTCTACCTTTGAAACACACAAACGCTGTATTACATAGAGCAGAAAATAAGAATGGGACAAATAAGGCCCGTTGAGTCCGACTCCAGGCTGCACACAGAACGCCCCAGTTCAGACCCCCGTCTGACATCCTCGTCCCGATGCCCCTCCAACTCCGGCAGCTCAGCGCCGCCACCGCCGCCCGGGCAGTCCGTCCCACGCCCGCCGCCCCGCAGCGAAGAACCCCTTGCCGATACCCAGCCGGACCTCTCCTTCGCTCCGCTAAGAGAACGGCGGCAGGAGCGCTTCTCAGCCCGCAGCACGTTTAGCAAAGCGCGCCGCAAGGTTCGCCTTACGGAGCGGCGCCCCCAGCACCGGGCCGCGCCTCGAGGCGCAGCGCCGTCCCGCCCGACCCCTCGCGGACCTCCGCGCGCCCCGCAACGAACCCGCAGCGCCCAGCAACGCCGACGGCGACGCGAACGGAGCCCAACGGACGCTCACGGCTCTCCGGCTCTCCGGATCTCCACGCTCACCGCTCTCCGCCTCTCCGCGGCCCGGCGCCGCCCGGATGCGGGCCCTCAGCCGGAAGCGGCCCCGGCCCGGCCCCGCGCACGCGCGCTCCTCCGGCGCGGCGCTGGCCCCGCTTCCCGCCGTGCGCGGCGGCCATTGGCTGCGGGCGGCTCCTCCCCGCGCCTCGGGCGGCGCAGCCGGCGGGGCGACGCGGGTCTCGGGGTCGTGCGGGGCCGGCCGTGCGGGGCCGGAAAGCCCCGGGCCCTGGGCCGCCCGGGTGCGGGCCGCGCGATCGCCGCTAACGGCCGGCCCCGCTCGCCGCGTCGCGGAGGAGAGGCGGCACGAGGAGGAGGAGCGGGACGACGACGAGGCCGAGCGGAGCCTGCGGACGGCCTTCAAGAAGCTGCGGCTGGACGAGGCGCGGTGAGCGGCGCGGGGCGGTGCGCGGCTGCCGGTACCGCGGTCAGCAGAGACAGAGCGCTCTGACAGAGCTCTGCCCGGTCCCGTCCCTCACCGCTGACTGCAGAGGAGCTCGGGGCCGCACACGGAAGCGTCGCAGCCCGGCACCTGAAGCCGTGGAGCCGAATCGGGATGCTGACACCGCGCGCTCAGGCACGGCTGTAACGCGGCGCTCTCTCTTTTAGCAGATGGATCGCGGCGCAGCCTGCGGGCGACGGGACGGTTCTCACGGCGCCGAGGAGAAGAGATGCAGACGGAGCCCCGCAACCGTCCGTCTGCCAGGAAACACGGAATGGGTAAAGCACAGCGTCAGTTGCACTCCACGTTTATTCTGCTTTCGGTCACTTAAAACTTGCTCGCTGTTGCCAGTGAGAGTTCTCACACAAGTGGTTCTGAGTACATTTTCCTCGCCCCTCTACCGCAAACCTTCTCCCTTCAAGTCTCACACCTTCGCGCCCTCCCCTTCCCACCTTCTCGCGTGCTGCAGAGTACCTGGATATTCAGTGCTGTGCTGCCACCAGCTCTGATATCCATGCCATACGCTGCAGTTCAGTATGGAATGGCGGTGGCCAAGACAAAGCACCTTAAGTAAAGGACAGTTTATTAATCACCAAAGATCCGGGGGGGAGCGCTTTTAAAACAGGAGTGCTCGCACGTATCTCTCCTTTGGGAGAGCCCCGTTTTTCTTCAGGCTCTCGCACCGTTCCTGGCACAAACTACACCAGCAGTCGTCTCGTTTCTCTAAGCAAAGAAAAACAAACCAAAAGCTACATGAGATGTCCCTGGCTGTGCTACAGAGCTTTGTGAGCAATGGCACAGATTCCATATTTACCTACCAGTTCACCTCTTCTGACCAGCCCCAGCTCTCTCACCTCGTTGTCCTAGGGGATCTGTTCACAGAATCACAGAATCACAGAATCACCCGGGTTGGAAGGGACCTCAAGGATCATCCTTGCATCTCCTTTCCTTATCCATGCCTAGCAGATCCCTGTGCGGAACAGCCTTCTCCCGTTCCCTGTGCTCTACTCTGAGGAGGCCCACACTTACGTACATGACACGACTGCTGAAGACATAACGGGATACCTGGAACACTATTTAGACATTCCAAAGAAAATGTTTTCCATTCCTTATCCGTGCTTAACAGATCCTTGTCTGAACAGCCTCCTGGGGTTCTCCCACATCTTACTCTGAGCAGGCTCACACCTATGTAAATAATGTAACAGTGGAAGATGTCACAGGATACCTGGAACACTGTTTATATATTCCATGAAAATGTCTGCCGTGGCACAAATGATGTATTCCTAAGTGAACCTCAGTGCCGATCACAAAGCTAACCATTATCACAAATTTCACAGCACGTTTGTGCCATAAGATTACTGTTTTGTGTTTCATCAAACAGTTTCTAACATCACACACTTTAGTTGTCTAATAAAAAGAAAAACTGTATACAGTTTCATACAGTCACACAATGGTTTGCTTTGTTTTGGGAGGGACCTCTAAGATCATCTCATTCCCAGCCCCTGCGGCACGAAGGGACACCTCCCTCTACACCAGGCTGCTCACAGCCCCATCCAGCCTGGCCCTGAAGGCCTCCCACGTGGGGACATTCACAGCTTCACTGGGCAACCTGTCCCAGTGCCTCACCAGACTCACAGCAGGGAATTTCTTCCTAATAGCTGGTCTAAGCCTACACTCTTCCAGTTCAAAGCCATTTCCCCTTGGTACTACCCGCCTTTATAACAAGAACCCCCCAGCTTTCCTGTAGACCCCCTTCAGTCCAGGAATGCTGCTAGAAGGTCACCTCAGGGCCTTCTCTTCCCCAGGCTGAAGAGCCCCAGCTCTCTCACCCCGTTGTCCTAGGGGAGCTGTTCACAGAATCACAGAATCACTGAATCACAGAATCACCCGGGTTGGAAGGGACCCCAAGGATCATGTAGTTCCAACCCCCCTGCCTAGCAGGGCCACCAAACATACACATTTAGATCAGGTTGCCCAGGACCCCGTCCAACCTGGCCTTAAACACGTCCAAGGACGGGGCATCCACAACCTCCCTGGGCACCCCGTTCCAGCCCTCTGATCATCTTTGTGGCCTCCTCTAGACTTGCTTCAACGGCTCCATGTCCTTGTGTCAGCTGCCTCACTCAGCTTGGTATCGACTGCAAATGTGATGACCGTGCACAGGATCTCACTGTCCATGTTGCCTGTAAAGATGTTAAATGGCACCGGTCCCATCACGAGTCCCGGGATGGACGCTAGATGGAGCTTTCTGAACACAGATTCACGGGAGGACACTGCTGATGATTCAATGCTAGTATTCCTCTCTCCTAACGCAGAGGTGCACTTTTCCAGCTAAAGGAACCCAAAAACCACTGTCTGCCGCTGGAGCCAGCTCTGACCCACTCACCGATCTGCTTTGCAGCAGTGAGTGCCACCAGCGTGGTTTTGCAGCCCTGGAGCATCACTGTTTCCCCGTGGGCATCCCCAAGGCCATTGAACACAGCACATTTTTCCACGCTGGTGCAGCCAGAGATGTGCCGGCTGCTGTGCAGGGGTGTGCAAACCTGTGCTGGAACACTGCAGTGCTCAGATGGCAAAGCTGCAGGCAGCACGGCTCCCCAGGTGCGACACATGTCCCCACACCCTGACCTTCTGAAAATAACCCAGGGTCAATTCTGCTTTGGCACAGGACGGGGCTCCAGCCTCAGTGCACAGCACCCATCAGGCAGGAACCAACCCGTCCCCTCCCCAGATCACTGCGTGTCTCTGAAGAACCACTGCTGCTTTTCCCGTGCAACGTTATAAGGCAGCAAGGCACCCGCTGGACGTTTTAAAGCCAGCATCTCTTGATGCAGCTCTTCACTGCCTATCTACCATATCAAAAGCAGCACAAAACCTGAATGCCTGCTGCAAAATAACTCAGGCCAGGGCTGCCCTGAATCGCTGGGCAGGCAGTGGGAGCAGCATCCTCCTACGGCAGCGATGCCACGAGCATGCCCGCTCCCCAGGGAGCCCTGCCAGGAGCCGTGAGGCCGCGCTCCCCTTTCCCAGCCCCAGCACAGCGAGATGGAGCTGCCCCGGGAGTGATGCTGCTCGCCGAGCCCATGTGATGCTGGGCTAGCGCGGCTCCTCCATCGTCCCCCTCCGCTCACAGGCTGTCATGGCGACTCCCAATAACGTTACTCCCACCAACTGCAGCTGGTGGCCCATCTCGGCGCTGGAGAACGACGCGGGGAAATCCAAGGAGGGGGAGGAAAATCAGGATCCGACAGACCCCGCTCTCAGATCCCAGGACAGGCTGGTTTTGTACCACTGGACCCAGTCCTTCAGCTCCCAAAAGGTAACAGCTCGGCCGGCTTCCCGGAGGAATCACCTCTCCGGGCAGGGCATACCCTTGGCTCGGGAGGACGGCTCCGCACGCAGCCGTTTCCCAGGGTGGGCGAGGGGAGCAGCACGCACCCGGTTGGCCCTTTTGTACCCGTATTCCTGTGTTTTATCAGCATCTCCCCAGGGAGGGGGGGCCCAGCCAAACCCTGCTTTTGCTTTCAGCCCGGGGTTTGCAGCGGGAGACGCCTCTGCTTTGTGCTCGCTCACAGCCGAACGCAAGCAAAGCGCAGACAAAGGCTGAGCCGGGGACCACCCTGCAGCTGTGGGGACCTCGCACAGCCAGCGCAGGGAGCGACCCCGGGAAACACAGCCCCGTGCCGGGAGAAATTTGCCCCAGCATTGCAGCAGGGCCCTGGAAATCCCACTCCAGAGGTCCTCCATCTCTGAGCAAAGCACAGGAGAAAGCAGTCCCCAAATCACTTTTTCCAAGCAATCCCAATGCTCATTTTGCAGCATGGCAGCAGTGCCATAAAGCTGGCCATCTGCCGGGCCTTCTACCACTCCCGTGCCATCAATGTCAGGTGGGCAGAGAGCTGCCGGGGGCCCCGGGGAGCACAAAGCCATCCCAACAAGAGGCCCCTGGAGCCCCACAGTGGCAGGGATGTCCCCATCTGCCCTGCGCACAAAGGACCTGCAGGCGCCTGATGCAGCAGGGCCACGGCGCTTATCCCATCCACCTGAGCTCCAGGGGCTGCCACAGGGATGATTTCATTCTCTTGCTGCTGACAGCCCCAGGACCCCGCTTCAGGGCACCCTGGGAGTCCTCAGCCCCTGCCACCCCACGCCAAGGTACTGGTGGTGAAAAGGATTGGGAGTGAGGGGAGATACGGTAGCCCTTGTTGGGCTCTGCTCCCAGCATCCTCCTGCCCTCCGAGGGACAATCTGCATGGATGGAACCTGGCTTTTCTATCTTTGACATTAAAAGAAAAAAAATATTTTGTCAGCTATTTAATAATTAATGACTAATTCCCCTGGAATTCTGACGTACTCATAGAAATGCCCATGTTTGTTAAGGTGCATTTTTAGCTGCCATCAGCTGGAGAAGAACATGCAATTCTCCTTCATTCAGCACTTCTGTGAGGCACGGCTCTCCGACGAGCCCTCAAGGCTTTTTTTGCCTGTGTGACACACTTGGGTCACAAAGGTCACGTGTTCTCAATAACTCGGAAGCCTGAAGTGAGATTTCTGAGTGCGCATTCACAGCGAGCACAGAGAAGAGCAGAAGAGGAGGATGCTGGGCTGCATGTGATGCCCCAAGGTGCCCAGGGCCGGAGTCAGCATTCCCACCTGTACAACGGGC